>NC_092752.1:61875492-62175492 GCF_047496795.1 Chiloscyllium punctatum
GTGTGTCTCCCCCTCCCTTGCTCTTTGTGTATATCCTCTCGCTGTGTGAGTGCATGTCCACACCTTGCTGTGTGTGCGTGTGTCCCTCCCTCACCGTGTCAGTGCGTGCCCCCTCTCACTGTGTGTGCGTGCCCCCTCTCACTTTCTGTGCACATTTCCTCCCCCTCGCCGTGTATGTGCGTGTCCCTCCATCACTGTGTGTGTGTGTGTGGGGGGTCCCTCCCTTGCTTTGTGCGTGTTTGTGTACGCCTCTTGCTGTGTGTGAGCGTGTCACTCCCTCGCTCTGAGTGTGTGTCCGTCCCTTGTGTGCGTGTGTGTCCTTCCCTTGCTCTTTGTACATATCCCGCCATTGTGTGTCTGCATTGCCCCTCACTGTGTGAGTGCCTGTCCCCCCTTCTGTGTGTGCGTGTGTCCCTCCCTCGCCATGTCTGTGGGTGTCCCCTCTCGCTGTGTTGCGTGCCCCCTCTCAATTACTGTGCACATGCCCTCCCCCTCGCCGTGTGTCTGCTTGTCCCTCCTTCCCTGTGTGTGTGCATGTCCCTCCCTTGCTGTTTATGTGCGTGTCCCTCTCTCGCTCTGTGTGTTTGTGTATATCCCTCCCTCGCTGTGTGTGTGCATGTCCTCCCTCGCTGTGTGTGTGCATGTCCTTCCTTCGCTGTGTGTGGGTGTCCTCCCTTGTGTGTGTGCATTACCTTCCCTCCGTGGGTGGGTGGGTGTGTGTGTCCGTCCCTCCCTCGCTGTGTGTGCATGTCCCACTCTCTCTGTGTGTGTCTGTGTATGTGTGCTTGCGCATGCACGTGTCCCCCTCTTGCTGTGAGTGTGTGTCCCTCTTGCAGTGTATGTGAGTGTCCCTCCCTCGCTGTGTGTGTATGCATGCATGCATGTCAATTCCTCACTGTGCCTGTGTGTCACTCCCTTGCTGTGTGATGTGTGTGCGTGTCCCTCCTTCGCTTTGTGTTCTGTGTGTGTGTGTCCATCCCTCGCTGTGTGTGTTTGTGTATGACCCTCTATCGCTGCGTGTGTGCATGTCCCTCCCTTGCTGTGTGTGTGTGCATGTCCTTCTCTCCCTCACTGTGTGTGTGTGTCACTCTCTCACTGTGTGTGTGTGTGTGTGTGTGTGTGTGTGTGTGTGGCACTCTCTCACTGTGTGTGTGTGTGTGTGGCACTCTCTCACTGTGTGTGTGTGTGTGTGGCACTCTCTCACTCTGTGTGTGTGTGTGTGTGTGTGTGTGTCACTCTCTCACTCTTTGTGTGTGTATGTTTCACTCCCTCGCTGTGTGTGTGTCCCTTGCTCGCTGTGTGTGTGTGTGTGTGTGTGTGTGTGACTCCCTCGCTGTGTGTGTGTCCCTCCGTTGCTCTTTGTGTATATCCCCCTTGCAGTGTGAGTGCATGTCCCCCCTTGCTGTGTGTGCATGTGTCCCTCCCTCGCCGTGTCAGTGTGTGTCCCCTCTCACTGTGTGTGCGTGCCCCTCTCACTTTCTGTGCACATTTTCTCCCCCTCGCCGTGTGTGTCCATCCTCGCTGTGTGTCTGTGTACGTGTGTGTGTATGCGTGTGCGTGCACATGCACGCGTGTCCTTCACTTGCTGTGTATGTGTGTATCCCTCCCTCGCCGTGTGTGTGTGTGTGTCCCTCCCTCGCTCTGTGTGCATGTCCCTCCCTGGATGTGTGTGCGCGTGTCACTCCCATGCTGTCTGTGTGTGTCCGTCCATTGCTCTTTGTGTATATGCCCCTCACTGCGTGTGCGCATCTCTCCTCGGTGTGTGAGTGCATATCCCCCCTTGTGGTGTGTGTGTGCGCGCGTGCGCGCGTGTCCCTCCCTCTGTGTGTGTGTCTCTCTCTCTCAATCGCTGCGTGTATGTATGTGTCCCTCCCTCGCTGTGTATGTGTGTCTGTGTGCCTCAATCGCTGTGTGTGTGCGTGTCCCTCCCTTGCTGTGTGTCTGTTGGTATCCCCTTAACTGTGTGTATGTGTGCGTGTCCCACCCTCGCTTTGTGTGTGTCTCTCTTGCTCTGTGTGCGTGTCATTCCCTTGCTATTTGTATATGTGTGTGTGTGTTTGTGTGTCTGTGTCTGTGACTGTGTCTGTGTGTGTCCCTCCATTGTTCTTTGTGTATATCCCCTCACTGTGTGTGCGCTTCTCCCCTCGCTGTGTGAGTGCATGTCCCCCCTCGTTATGTGTGCGTGTCCCTCCCTCGCCATGTCTGTGCGTGTCCTCTCTCGCTGTGTGTGCATATCCCCTCTCAATTTCTGTAAACATCCCCTCCCCCTCGCCATATGTGTGCTTATCCCTTCTTCCCTGTGTGTGTGTGTCCCTCCCTTGCTGTGTATGAAGGTGTCCCTCCCTCGCTGTGTGTGTGCACGTCCTTCCCTTGCTGTGTTTGCGTGCCCCTCCCACGCATGTCCTTCCCTCCCTCGCTCTATGTGTGTGTGTGTGTGTGTGTGTGTGTGTGTGTGTGTGTGCGCGTCCCTCCCTCTGTGTGTGTGTGTGTGTGTATGTGTCCCTCCCTCGCTGTGCATGTGTGTCTGTGTGCCTCACTCGCTGTGTGTCTGGGGGTAATCCCCTCACTGTGTGTAATGCGTGTGTCCCTCCCTCACTGTGTGTGTGTGTATGTCCCTCCCCGTTGTGTGTGTGTATCCCTCCCTCGCTGTGTGTGTGTGTGTGTCACTTCGCTGCGTGTCTGTGCGTGTCCCTCCCTCACTGTGTGTGAGTGTCCCTTCCTCACTGTGTGTGTGCGAGTCCCCCTTGCTGTGTGTGTTCTTGTCCCTCCCTCGCTGTGTGTGTCCCTCCATCGCTGTATGCGCGTGTCCCTGCCTCGCTGTGTGTGTGCATGTCCTCCCCTCACTGTGTGTGTGTGTCCTTCCCTCGCTGTGTCTGTGTGTGTTTGCGGATGCATATCCCCCCCTTCACTGTGTGTGTCTGTGTCCCTCCCTCGCTGTGTGTGTCTGTGTCCCTCCCTCGCTGTGTGTGTCTGTGTCCCTCCCTCGCTGTGTGTGTCTGTCCCTCCCTCGCTGTGTGTGTCCGTCCCTCCCTCGCTGTGTGTGTCCGTCCCTCCCTCGCTGTGTGTGTGTCCCTCCTTCGCTGTGTGTCCCTCCCTCGCAGTGTGTGTGTGTGTCCCTCCCTCGCAGTGTGTGTGTGTCCCTCCCTCGCAGTGTGTGTGTGTCCCTCCTTCGCAGTGTGTGTGTGTGTCCCTCCCTCGCAGTGTGTGTGTGTGTCCCTCCCTCGCAGTGTGTGTGCGTGTCCCTCCCTCGCAGTGTGTGTGTGTGTCCCTCCCTCGCAGTGTGTGTGTCCCCCTCCCTCTCAGTGTGTGTGTGTCCCCCTCCCTCTCAGTGTGTGTGTGTGTCCCTCCCTCGCAGTGTGTGTGTGTGTCCCTCCCTCGCAGTGTGTGTACGTGTCCCTCCCTCGCAGTGTGTGTGCGTGTCCCTCCCTCGCAGTGTGTGTGCGTGTCCCACCCTCGCAGTGTGTGTGCGTGTCCCTCCCTCGCAGTGTGTGTGCGTGTCCCTCCCTCGCAGTGTGTGTGCGTGTCCCTCCCTCGCAGTGTGTGTGCATGTCCCTCCCACGCAGTGTGTGTGCGTGTCCCTCCCTCGCTTCGTGTGTGCGTGTCCCTCCCTCGCAGTGTGTGTGCGTGTCCCTCCCTCGCAGTGTGTGTGCGTGTCCCTCCCTCGCTTCGTGTGTGCGTGTCCCTCCCTCGCTTCGTGTGTGCGTGTCCCTCCCTCGCTTCGTGTGTGCGTGTCCCTCCCTCGCTTCGTGTGTGCGTGTCCCTCCCTCGCTTCGTGTGTGCGTGTTCCTCCCTCGCTTCGTGTGTGCGTGTCCCTCCCTCGCTTCGTGTGTGCGTGTCCCTCCCTCGCTTCGTCTGTGCGTCTCCCTCCCTCGCTTCGTGTGTGCGTCTCCCACCTTCGCTTCGTGTGTGTGCGTGTCCCACCTTCGTTTCGTGTGTGCGTGTCCCACCTACGTTTCGTGTGTGCGTGTCCCACCTTCGCTTCGTGTGTGCGTGTCCCACCTTCGCTTCGTGTGTTTGTGTTGTTTCCTCGCTGTGTGTGTCCCTCCCTCGATTTGCGTGTTTGTCACTCCCTCTCTGTGTGTCTGTGGGTATCTCCCTCAATGTGTGGGTATGCGTGTCGCTCCCTTGCTGTGTTTGTGTGTGTGTGTGTGTCCACAATTTGCAACATCAGTGAATCGGCCATCATAAATTGACTGTGGTACTGATGAATGTGTGGTTTAAGTAAATTCACCACGAAAAATGCAGGGTTTAATGTATAGGTAGAGGGGTGGGTCTGGGTAGGATGCTCTTCAGAGTTTTGGAATGGACTGGTTGGGCCGAATGGCCTGGTTGCACACAATGGCGATTCTATTCAGTTATTGTCCAGCCCTGTCAACCATCCCCGTCTCTTACACCTTGCCTCATCCCCAATATTCTCCTTAACACTGTAACCTCCTCCAGACTTTAAAACACTTCTTGCCTATGTAAGCTTCTCCAGTCCTTACAAAGATCGATATATCTGTCACCTCTTCCTGCTTTTAGAACCCTCCCTATAACTATTACCATTTGGTACAGCACTCCCAATCAATGTTCCCTCTTGAAACTCCCATAAGCACTTGTATCTCTGAAAACTCATCTGGACTGTCTCAACTTCCCTTTGACAGTTACGTGCTGAGACCTGCTCTATATCAGTGAAGGAATTAAGTCACTGTTATAATCTCCCTCCAGCCTTACAGCACTGAGGATCTGTAGAAGCTCTTTTCAACCCAACAGCCATCTCTGTGTCTGTAATCTCCTCCACTCCCCATAATACATTCTCTCTAAGCTCCTCTGTAGTCCACTAAACACTCCCTAACACTGTATCAGTGTAACCTTCTCCAAAAACACAACCTTCCCTATCTGTGTAAATCCCTACACCGGTCCCTATCCCTCTCAGCTCCGTCTAACAATACAACCCTCCATGTCTGTGTATTCACCTTCAGTCCCTACTCACCTCCCTATCTGTGTAACCTTCTCCATGCATTTTTGCTTCAGTCTCTTCAACTGTTCCTGTCAGTGAAACCTCTTCCAGACGCGAAAACTCTCCTCTTTTTGACTTACTCAGACCACACAACCCTCACTATCTATAACCTACTCCTGTCTGAGAAACCTACCTCTGCAAACTGCTCCAACTCTTCAACTCTCCATAAGCTCCTGCAGCTCTTACATCCCTCCCTATCTACCAAATCTCTTCCAGTCCCTAAACACCAACAGTCTGTGGAGACCCGACCACCATCCCTATCAGTGTAATCCTCTCAGGTCTCTGCAGTATTCCTGATCTGTCGAACTCACTCCATGCCTGTGCCTCTCCCAATCCAGTCCCTACAAAACCCACTATCTATTTAACACCCTCCTGTCACTATCACCCCCATGTCAATGTAAGCTCCTCCTGTGTCTCCACCATCTACCCATCTCCATAACCCTGTCCAGCTCTTACACCACTATCTGTTTAAACGTCACCCACCCTCCCCTACAACTTCCTCCTGTTTGTGCTATGCTCCCTTATCTGTGAAACTGTCTCTGACCAAAATTGTTATCCCAGTCTCTGAAAAGAAATCCAGATTCCACAGCTTCAATAACCCCCAGAACCTAAGCCTTCCTATGTCTATAAACATCTTCAGTCACGACTACCCTGAATATCTCTGTTTGTTCTTCCAGTCGATACAAACATCTTTATGCTCAGCTCCCTAAAACAGTCCCTGTCTGTGATCCAGCCCTGGCCTACAAACATCCTTATCCCTGTAAACTTCTCCATCCCTCCCAACATTCCCATCTCAATGAACCCCTGTCAGCCCTACAGCTCTCCACATTTCTGTAACCTCCTGTGGGTCTATGGTCCTCCCTCCCTGTGAAACCACCTCCAGTCCCCACATCCCTCCCAATCTGGGTCCTCTGCTCCAGATCAGACCATTGCTGTCTCTGTAAACACCGGCACTCCTGACAACTCTTCCCATTTGTGTAATCTCATTCAGACCCCATACTCTCCAGCTTCCTGAATCCTCTTCCTGCACTGCAACCAAAACCACATGTTTATGTCATATCCACCAGTGCTTACACCCTTCCCAACTCAGTAACCACTTGCAGTCCTAACAAAACACCTAAACTGTGAAACCTCTCATTTCCTTACAATCCTCCCTCCCTCCCTCCCTCCCTCCCTCCCTCCCTCCTCAAATGCCTTCATCACCATGAAACCTCACAATAACTGAAGCCTCCTTTTGGCACTGCAACCCTCCTAATATCTGCAAAATCCTCCTGTCCTGATATCCCTCCCTATCTCTGTAACCCCCACCACCCTCCAGTGTCATTCTGGGGAACATGACAGAGGAGAGAAGGTTTGTAGAGTTTGGACCATGTTACGGAGGTGGAATTCTGGGAATTACAGATTTGGACTAATGTCAGTAGTGTGCAGATTATTGGTGAGGACTCTAAAGACAGGATTTATGACTACTTGGAAAACCATAGTTAAATTAGCCACAGTCAGTAAGGGTTTGTGAGGGGTCAGGTCATACCTCACAAACCTTCTTGAATTCTTTGAGGATATGGCAGAATATGTTGATGGTTCATTCAGAAAAGAAGGATGATTGGGATAGACGGAAATCTGCCTGTCTGGATACAGGATTGGATGGCCGAGAGAAGACAGAGAGTGGCAGCAGATGGGCAATATTGAGCCTGGAGCTCAGTGACCAGTGGGGTTCTGTAACGATTGGCTCTGGGACTCTGCTCTCTGTGATTTTTGTAAATGACTTGGATGTGGATGTTGGAGAGTGGGTTAGTAAGTTTGCCAATCACCTGAAGGTTGGTGGAGCCGTGGGGAATGTGGAGGGCTGTTGGAGGTTGCGATGGGACATTGACAGGACACAGAGCTGGGCTGGAAGTGGCAGATGGGGTTCAATCTGGAAAAGTGTGAAGTGATTCATTCTGGAAGGTCAAATTTGAATACAGAATACAGGGTGAAAGGCAGAATACCTGGCAGTGCGGAGGAACAGAGAGATCATGGGGTCCGTGTCCATAGATCCCTCAAAGTCGCCACACATGTTGGTAGGGTTGTTAAAAAGGCATATGTTGTGATGGCTCCCCTCAGATTGACTGTAAGAGCCGAGAGGTTTTACTGCATCTTTATAGCGTCCTGGTGAGACCACACTTGGAATATTTTGTTCAGTTCTGGTCCCTGTTTACAGGAAGGCTGTGCACGTTTTAGAGAGTGTACATAGGAGATTTACCAAGATTCTGCCTGTAATGGAGGGCAGTTCTTATGGAGAAAGGTTGAGGGAACTAAGGCTTTTTTCATTGGAGAAGGGGGCGGGGCGACTTTGTGGAGGTGAACAAGATTATAATAAGAGGCACAGAGTGAGTGAATAGTCAGAGACTTTTCCTCCTATGGCATAAATGGTTATTACAAGGGGGCATAATTTTAATCTGAATGGACGATGGATAAGAGAATAGAGAATGGTTGGTGGTTGGATGGACTGCCAATAGCAGTAGTAAAATTAGACACATCTGGGACATTGAATAGATTCTTGGACAGACACATGGATAATAGTAAAATGAAGGGTATGTAGTTTACTTTGATCTTACAGTTGGATAAAAGGTTGGCATGAAATCATGGCCGAAGGGACTTGGGCTGAACTGTTCTGTGGTGTGTGTTCTGTCTGGTAAACTGGGTAATAAGCTCAGATCAGTGTAAAAGGATATGGCATTCAGGAGGAGCTAGTGAACTGGATACAAAATTTACTTGATGGTTGTAGAGAGAGGGTGATGGGAGACATGTTGTTTTTCTGACTGGAGACATGTGACCAGCGGTGGAGTGGGCCCACTGTTGTTTGTCATTTGGATAAATGGTTTGGATGGAAATAAAGGTTTCCTGGTAAGTAATTGTTTTGGGTGTCACTGAAATTGGTGGGAAAGTGGATAGTGGAGAAGGATATCTATGATACAATAGGATGAACAGTACTGCTGGGATAGTGGGCTGAAGAAAAGCAAATGGAGTTTAATTAGATAAAGGTGAGGTGTTCCATTTTGGTGAAACAAACCAGGGTGGGACTTGTACAGTTAATGTTCGGGCTCTGGGTAGGGTTTTTAGTCAGAGATCCAGTGACCCAGGTACAGAATTCTTTGAATGTGGTGTCACAGTTTGACAAGCTGGTGAAGCAGGCGTTCGGGAGAGCATTCAGATTAAGAGTTGGGATGTCATGTTGTGGCTGTGAAAGACATTGGTGGGGCCACCATTAAAACATTGTTGATCAGTAGGAAGAACTCATCTAGTTCACAAACTGCCTTTAGGGAAGGTCATCAAATATTCTAACCTGGTCTGGCCGACATGGGACTCCAGACCCACAGCAATATGGCTGACTCTGAGCTGTCCTCTCAGTAATTAGCAGAGGGGAAAAAAACGTTGTTCCAGGCAGTGACACCCACATCCCATGAATGAATATATAAAAATACATATGTCCCTCCGTACCTCTGCAAACCCCTCCATTGCAGCAATCCCTCCTGGCTTTGTAACCCCATGATCACTCTCTGTAACACTCTCACCACCTCCAGCACCTTCACCTCTCCCTGTTCCTATTGTGTCAATGAACCCTGACTGTGGCTCCCCTTCCCACAGCCCTCCTCCTGCAAGCAGACCCATTGTAATCCATTAACATTTACTCATAAAACACTCTCTCACTTCAGGATTTTAAGTACTTTTTGGTGATCCTCTCAGCCTCATGATCTAGTATGATCCCTTTTGTCCTGAGTGAGGGATCAGTGGGAATTTCTTGCTGAGGATTTTACTGTTTCAATTGAATGTCCTTTTGTTGAGTATTTTGCATTGTCCCTTCAAATGTTTTCCACTGTTCATTTACAGGCACATATTTCAGTCTGTTTAGCCTGTTTACCTTGGTCAGTTCTGCTCTCAAACTCATGTCATTGGCTATTTTTGTTTCTAGATGTAGCTTGTCCTTTCTGTGATTCACTTTTAAACTTTATATTTATTTAAACTGCACTTTATCACAATTTCCCGAAGGATCTCTCCCGGTGACATTACTCATTCACTAAGTTTCATTACATGGTCGCTCTGCGATAGTTATGTCACTTAACAGTTGCACAATGTGTTTTTCAAAGAAACACTGAAAAAAAATTAACCGAACTCCTCTTCCAGTATCAATGTTGTCCGTGTGTTGTTCCAGATTATACAAATATTGACGTTTTCCAAAATTATCACAATGCCTTTGTTAAAAAATTCCAATGAATTCCTGGGTAATGCAGTGATGAGCAATGAAATGCTGTTCGGTGGCTAAAACTGTTATGCTGTTTGTGTCCTTGGCAAGGAGTAGCCAGAATGTACATTCAGTCTGACTCTACTTCATGATCTGAAGCCAAATGCTTTCTCTGTAATGCCTTTGTTATCCATTATTGTTAGCATTGCCCATTTTGCCTGAGTTTTCACGAGATTACAAACACTGAATATTTTTGTTCACCCTGTATCCATGTCTCCCTGGTGTCTAAATATCATTTATCTCTGTGTCACAAATCCATCGACCTTATTGCAGCAACGATGTCCGTTTAAAAAAAATAAATATACTCTCTTCCACAATTTTCTGTCACAAATCTATTTGCTGATGTACAATTTTAGTCAAACTCTGTCCCATCCTGTTCCTTTCTGCTTGTCTTCAGCCACATTCCCATGCTGTTCCATTGCTTTACCTTTTCCCTTTGGAATTGGAAAGCTCCTTTCACCTGCATCCTCTCTGTCAGTTTAATGCCCTGTCCATAAACCTACCGACATGATTGGCCAGGACACTGGTCCCAGCACAGTTCCAGGGGGACCATCCTCATAGATTTTTTTTTTAAATCAGGAATGGGATGTGTCAGTCTCTGGCTGACCAGCCTTTCTTGCCCAGTCCCAGAAGCCCTTGAACTGATTAGCTTGGTCAGCCATTTCAGAGGGTAATTGAGAGGCAAACCCTTTGCTGTGGGGATGTCATGCAGACCACGTGAGGATGGGCAGATGTCCTTCTCTAAAGGACAAGTGTTTGGATTTGTTGTACATCAGTAATGGTTTCATACTTATTTGTGGATTATTAATTATAATTTTTTAAATTATTGATTTCAAATGTCTCCTTTTCAGATGGCGGGATTCAATCCTGCCTCCCCTGAACATTAGCTGAGGTTTTGGATACATTCTCTCGCAATAATACCACTCGGCCATTAGTTCACCTGCTGACTGGGTGCTCATCCCTGAGCACTGATACTAGGGCATCATGAAGCTAAACCCATTCTTCCAACACAATTGTGTGATCCTGACATCTTCCAGCAATCTGGGACTATTACTTAATATCGCTCCATTTTCCAGATCTCTGTGGAACTCAGTGCCATTCTCCATGTGTAACCCTCACTGCATCTGTTTCATTTCCCATTCTGTCTAATTCTCTGACTCCTGTAGGTATTCAGGAAAGTCCTGACTCAATAGCCTTCCCAGCTGCTGGGTGGATCGTCCATCACCTCATTGAACGCAGTTGGTCTGCCAGAGAGAGACAAAGGGAAAAGAGATCTGGAGCCTTCAATAAATCCTGTAGTGAGGTAAGGTCACCCACAGTGCAGAGAGCAAAGAACACTGAGAGGGCTCCAAACATCTGGTAACACAATATGACATAGATACAGTGCTGGAAGGGAGCACAGTACACACAAACCCCCCAGGCTCAATCACCACCCCAATGTAAGTTCTGTTATATTAAAACTCACTACTCTACAACAGTGTATCTATGGCACGTCTTGTGGTCCAGTGTCTTCAATAATTTTTAATTCCTATAACAGATCCTATCACTGTAACCTCCTCCCTTCCCGATAGTCCCTCCACATATTTGAAATGTACTGCATTCCAGACTACCATCCCTCTTCCTGTAACTTGGTTCAGTGTCTACAACATGCATTATCTCGGTAGTCTCCTCCTCCAATAAGTTAAAAACAAGGACTGCAGATACTGGAAACCAGAGTCTAGATTAGAGTGGTGCTGGAAAAGCACGGCAGGTCAGGCAGCATCCGAGGAGCAGGAAAATCGACATTTCGGGCAAAAGCCCTTCATCAGGAACAGAGGCCGGGTGCCTGCAGAGTGGGGAGATAAATGAGAGGGGGGTGGAGATGGGGAGAAAGTAGCATAGAGTACAATAGGTGAATGGGGTTGCGAAGAAGGTGATAGGTCAGAGTGGAGGATGGGGGAAGGTAGCAAAGAGTACAATAGGTGAATGGGGGTGGGGATGGGGGTGATAGGTCAGAGAGGAGGGTGGAGTGGATAGGTGGGAAGGGAGATAGGCCGTTAGGACAGGTCATGGGGGCGGTGCTGAGCTGGAAGGATGGAGGTGGGGTGAGATGGGGGAAGGGGAAATGAGGAAACTGGTGAAGTCCACATTGATGCCCTGGGGTTGAAGTGTTCCGAGGCGGAAGGTGAGGCGTTCTTCCTCCAGGCGTCGGGTGGTGAGGGAGCGGCGGTGAAGGAGGCCCAGGACCTGCATGTCCTCGGCAGAGTGGGAGGGAGAGTTGAAATGTTGGGTCACAGGGCGGTGGGGTTGATTGGTGCGGGTGTACCAGAGATGTTCCCTAAAGTGTTCTGCTAGGAGGTGTCCAGTCTCCCCAATGTAGAGGAGACCGCATCGGGAGCAACGGATACAATAAATGATATTGGTGGATGTGCAGGTAAAACTTTGGATGTGGAAGGCTCCTTTGGGGCCTTGGATGGTGGTGAGGGAGGAGGTGTGGTCGCAGGTTTTGCAATTCCTGCAGTGGCAGGAGAAGGTGCCAGGAAGGGAGGGTGGGTTTTTTGGGGGCGTGGAACTGACCAGGTAGTCAAGAAGGGAATGGTCTTTGCGGAAAGTGGAGAGGGGTGGGGAGGGAAATATATCCCTGGTGGTGGGGTCCGTTTGGAGGTGGCGGAAATGGCAGCAGATAATTTGGTTTATGCGACGGTTGGTAGGGTGGAAGGTGAGCACCAGGGGCGTTCTGTCCTTGTTACGGTTGGAGGGGTGGGGTCTGAGGGCGGAGGTGCGGGATGTGGACGAGATGCGTTGGAGGGCATCTTTAACCACGTGGGAAGGGAAATTGCGGTCTCTAAAGAAGGAGGCTATCTGGTGTGTTCTGTGGTGGAACTGATCGTCCTGGGAGCAGATACGGCAAAGGGGGAGGAGTTGGGAATACGGGATGGCATTTTTGCAAGAGGTAGGGTGGGAAGAGGTGTAATCCAGGTAGCTGTGGGAGTCAGTGGGTTTGTAAAAAATGTCAGTGTCAAGTCGGTTGTCATTAATGGGGATGGAGAGGTCCAGGAAGGGAAGGGAGGTGTCAGAGATGGTCCAGGTAAATTTAAGGTCAGGGTGGAATATGTTGGTGAAGTTGATGAATTGCTCAAACTCCTCGCGGGAGCACGAGTGGCGCCAATGCAGTCATCAATGTAGCGGAGGAAGAGGTGGGGAGTGGTGCCGGTGTAATTACGGAAGATGGACTGTTCTCCGTAGCCAACAAAGAGACAGGCATAGCTGGGGCCCATGCGTGTGCTAATGGCTACCCCTTTAGTCTGGAGGAAGTGGGAGAATTCAAAGGAAAAATTGTTAAGGGTGAGGACAAGTTCAGCCAACCGAATGAGAGTCTCGGTGGAATGGTACTGTTGTGGACGTCGGGAGATGAAGAAACAGAGGGCTTCGAGGTCCTGGTCATGGTGGATGGAGGTGTAGAGGGATTGGATATTCATGGTGAAGGTGAGGCGTTGGTGGGCCAGGGAAATGGAAGTCTTAGAGGAGGGGTAGGGTGTGAGTGGTGTCTCGAACGAATGTGGGTAGTTCCTGGACTAGGGGGGACAGGACAATGTCGAGGTAGGGAGACATGAGTTCGGTGGGGTAGGAGCATGCTGAGACAATGGGGCAGTTGGGGTGGTTAGACTTGTAGAACCGGGCAGTGGGGGATCCCGGACAATGAGGGTGGAAGCTGTGGGTGGGAGATCTCCTCCTGAGGTGATGAGGTTCTGTCTGCTCTGGGAGATGACGGTTTGGTGATGGATCATGGTAGAGGGGGTGGTAGGAGGAGGTGTCTTTGAGTTGGCATCATGGCTTCAGCGGTGTAGAGGTCAGTGCACCAGACTCTCACTGCACCCCCTTTATCTGCTGGTTTGATGGTGAGGTCGGTATTGGAGCAGAGGAAGTGGAGGGCTGTACGTTGTGAGGGTGAGAGGTTGGAGTGGGGGAGGGGGGAGATAGGTTGAGGCGGTTAATGTCTCGGTGGAAGTTGGAAATGAAGAGATCGACGACAGGTAATAGGCCAGCGCGGGGTGTCCAAGTGGATGGAGTGTATTGGAGGCCGGCAAAGGGGTCCTCAGAAAATAGGCGGGAGTCTTCATTGTAAAAGTAAGCTCTGAGGCGGAGGCGGTAGAAGAAGTGTTCGATGTCACGGCGTGTATTAAATTCATTGATGTGTGGACGGAGGGGCATAAAGGTGAGTCCTTTGCTGAGGACTGATCATTCGTCCTCAGTGAGGGGGAGGTCAGGGGGAATGGTGAAAACTCGGCAGGACTGGGAGCTGGGACCAGGCATAGGTGTGGAGCTGGGGAAGGCGACGGAGCCTGTAACTGGAGTGGGTGTGGTGTTAGGGGGAATGGGGATGGAGTCATGAGCATGGGTGGTGTTCCCCTCAGGGTTCTGGGGGCAGGGAAGGTGACGGTGGGACCTTGGGGTGGGGTATCAGCACAATGCAGATGAGTGGCGTTGGTGGGGGCGGAAGTGGTGGCAAACACGGCAGTGGGGTGTGGGAGCGGGGGGGCGTAGAAGTCACTGAGTGTGTGACATCAGCGATGATGTGAGGGGCGGAAGTGATGACACTTGTGGTGTATGAGGAATTGTGAGGGGCGGAAATGGCATTTACTTTATTTTAACCAATAATTTCCTGTCACAAATCTGTTTGACAATGTCATTTTTAATTAAACTCAGTTCCTTACTGTTTCTTTCTTTTGGTCTTCATTCACATCTCCATGGTGTTCCAATATTTCAACCTTTCTCTTTGGACTTGGGAATTTCCATTCACCTCAGACCTGTCCCCCTCCTCATCTGTGTCCATTTATAGCAAACTGCATAATCCTGGTACCAGAGGAGCCTATCTCAATAAAATAGCTCAGTCCTCCCTGAGTACTGGTAGCAGTACTCACTGGTCAGAACCACTTCTGATGATAACATTGTGTAATCCTGATACCTTCCTGCACTCTGCTGATATCACTGTCTCTCTCCATGTGATATCCCTCACTGTGTGGGTCTAATTGCTGCCTCTGTCAGTGTCTCTTGCTCTTGCAGCTACTCCAGATCCTGAGCCAACAGCATTCTCCACTCCAGAGGGAAGCAACTGCACAGGCCATGGATGGAGACTGGGATTTTCCAGATCACTGTGGGACTTGGTGCCATTCTCTATGTGTACCCTTCATTGCAGCAGTGTAATTTCCCATTCTGTCTATTTATCTGTCTCCTGTAGGTATTCCTGATGTCCCTGACTCAGCAAAATTCCCAATTCCTGTCTCGTCCATCACCACATTGAAGACAGTTGCTCAGCCAGAGAGAGATGGAGAGTGAAATCTGGAGCCTTCAGTAAATCCTGCAGCCGGTTAGATCACTCACAGTAAACAGCACAGGGAGGAGGTAGTTGGCTTTAATTCAGACCCTGAGGGCATGAGGTCAGAACAATGCTGGGCAAGGAACATGAGAAAATTCTCAGGCTTCATTATCACCATCTTGTCTGTAAATTCAACTGTTCCACAGAACCCTCCCTATGTCTGTCAGTTTCTCCACTGTCTGTTTCATAAATACCACTTTCTCTACCTCTATCAGCCCCTACAATCCTGCCTATCCCTGTAAGCTCCTCCGACCAGTACAACTCTCCAAGTTTCTGCCTTTGCCTTTAATCCCGGGTTCTGTCACATCTCTCCTTAACTGAAGAAAAACAACTCTTCAGTTCCTTTAGCCATCCTGGTCAGTGTAGTCCTTTCCAGACCTGAAAACCCTCCCTGTCTTTGTGACTTCTTTGAACTCCTACTACCTTCATGATCTCTGTAACATTCCCGTCACGACAACCAAAAAGCTCTGTACCTTAGTAACCTCCTCCAGCTGTTAGACTCCTCCTTGTCTCTGGGCACAAAGCAGAGTGACCCTGCTTCTCTCATAAATTAGTTTCTGCATTTCTAATGATGACTATGAACTCTTCCTGAATCTAAAACACACTCAGTCTCTGTAAACTCTACAGGTCCCAATTGATGGAATTTCCTTCGGTAAAAACCTTTATACCTTTAACCTCCTCCAGACGCGACCACACAGTTTATTTCTAAAACTTCTATGAATGATAGAGTCATAAAGATGTACAATTTGGAAACTCGCTCTTCGGTCCAACCCGTCCATGCCGACCAGATGTCCAAATTCAATCTCGTCCCACCTGCCAGCACCTGGCCCAAATCCCTTCAAATCCTTCCTATTCATATACCCATCCAAATGCCTCTTAAATGTTGCAATTGTACCAGCCTCCACCACATCCTCTGGCAGCTCATTCCATACAGGCACCACCCTCTGTGTAAAAGTTGCCCCTTGGGTCTCTTTTATATCTTTCCCCTCTCAACATAAACCTATGCCCTCTATTTCTGGACTCCCCGACCCCAAGGGAAAAGACTTTGTCTATTTATCCTATCCATACCCCTCATAATTTTGTAAACCTCTGTAAGGTCACCTCTCAGCCTCTGACGCTCCAGTGAAAATAGCCCCGGCCTGTTCAGCCTCTCCCTGTAGCTCATATCCTCAAACCCTGGCAACATCCTTGTAAATCTTTTCTGAACCATTTCAAGTTTTACAAACCTTTCCGATAGGAAGTCTACCAAAATTGCATGCAATATTCCAACAGTGGCCGAATCAATGTCCTGTACAGCGCAACATGACCTCCCAACTCCTGTACTCAATACTCTGACCAATAAAGGAAAGCATACCAAATGCCTTCTTCACTATCCTATCTACCTGTGACTCCACATTCAAGGAACTATGAACCCACACTCCAAGGAATCTTTGTTCAGCCACACACCCTCGGACCTTACCATTAAGTGTATAAGTCCTGCTAAGATTTGCTTTCCTAAAATGCAGCACCTTGCATATATCTGAACTTAACTCCATCTGCGAGCTCTCAGCCCATTGGCTCAGCTGGTTCAGATCCTGTTGTATTCTGAGGTAACATTCTTCGCTGTCCTCCAATTTTGGTGTCATCTGCAAACTTACTAACTGTACCTCTTCTGCTTACATCCGAATCATTTATGTAAATGACAAAAAGTAGAGGGCCCAACAACGATCCTTGTGGCACTCCACTGGTCACATGCCTCCAGTCTGAAAAACAACCCTCCACCACCACCCTCTGTCTTTTACCTTTGAGCCAGTTCTGTATCCAAATGGCTAGATCTCCCTGTATTCCATGAGTTCTAACCTTGCTAATCAGTCTCCCATGGGGAACCTTGTGGAACGCCTTACTGAAGACCATATAGATCACATCTATCACTCTGCCATCCTCAATATTCTTTGTTACTTCTTCAAAAAACTCAATCAAGTTTATGAGACATGATTTCCCACGTACAAAGCCGTGTTGACTCCCCTAATCAGTCCTTGCCTTTCCAAATACATGTACATCCTGTCCCTCAGGATTCCCTCCAACAACTTGCCCACCGCCGAGGTCAGGTTCACCGGTCTGTCGTTCCCTGGTTTGTCTTTACCACCCTTCTTAAACAGTGGCACCACTTTTGCCAACCTTCAGTCTTCTGGCACCTCACCTGTGACTATCGATGATACAAATATCTCAGCAAGAGGCGCAGCAATCACTTCTCTAGCTTCCCACAGAGTTCTCGGGTACACCTGATCAGTTCCTGGGGATTTGTTCACCTTTAACCGTTTCAAGACATCCAGCACTTCCTCCTCTGTAATCTGGACGTTTTGCAAGATGTCACCATCTCTTTCTCTACAGTCTATATCTTCCATATGCTTTTCCACAATAAATACTGATGCAAAATATTCATTTAGTATCTCCCCCATTTTCTGTGGCTGCACAAAAAGGCCGCCTTGCTGATCTTTGTGCGGCCCTATTCTCTCCCTAGTTACCCTTTTTTTCTTAATATATTTTTTAAAAACCCTTTGCATTCTCCTTAATTCTATTTGTCAGACCTATCTCATGTCCGCATTTGCCCTCCTGATTTCCCTCTTAAGTATACTCCTACTTCCTTTATACTCTTCTAAGGATTCACTTGATCTATCCTATCTATACCTGACATATGCTTCCTTCTTTTTCTGAACCAAACACTCAATTTCTTTAGTCATCCTGGATTCTTTCTACTTACCAGTCTTCCCTTTCACCCTGACAGGAATATACTTTCTCTGGACTCTTGTTATCTTATTTCTGAAGGCTTCCCATTCTCCAGCCATCCCTTTACCTTCGAACATCTGCCGCCAATCGGCTTTCAAAAGTTCTTGCTTCATACCATCAAAATTGGCCTTTCTCCAATTTAGAACATCAACTTTTAGATCTGGTCTATCCTTTTCCATCACTATTTTAAAACAAATAGAATTATGGTCGCTGGCCCCAACGTGCTCACCCACTGACACCTCAGTCACCTGCCCTGCCTTATTTGCCAAGAGTAGGTCAAGTTTTGCACCTTTTCTAGTAGGTACATCCATATACTGAATCAGAAAATTATCTTCTTCACACTTAAAAAAAATCCTCTCCATCTAAACTTTTAACACTATGGCAGTCCCAGCCGATGTTTGGAAAGTTAAAATCCCCTCCCATACCTACCCTATTATTCTTACAGATAGCTGAGATCTCCTTAGAAGTTTGTTTGGCAATTTCCCTTTGACTGTTGGAGGGTCTGTAATACAATCCTAATAAGGTGATCATCCCTTTTTATTTCTCAGTTCCACCCAAATAACTTCCCTGGATGTATTTCTGGGAATACCCTCCCTCAGCTCAGCTGTACTGCTATCCCTTATCAAAAACCCCACTCCCCTTCTCTCTTGCCTCCCTTTCTATCCTTCCTTTAGCATTTGTATCCTGGAACATTAAGCTGCCAGTCCTGCCCATCCCTGAGCCATATTTCTGCAATTGCAATGCGAACCCAGTCCCATGTTCCTAACCATGCCCTGAGTTACTCTGCCTTCCCTGATAGACCCCTTGCATTGAAATAAATGCAGTTTAATTGATTAATCCTACCTTGTCCCTGCCTGTCCTTACTGTTTGGCTCACTTCTGTTCTCAGTTGTCCCCATCTCAGAACAAGTTCCAAAATCTTCCCTGTGATTGTTACCACGTCCCATCCCTGCATTCCTCAAAATCCCTGGAAAGTCCTCCCATTCCTAAAACCCGCCCTATATCTGTCAAGCTGTTCCATCTTACACAACCCTCCCTATCACTGTAAGACAGCCCCCCCCCGTCCCAGTTACTACAGCCCGCTGCATCACTAAATGCCAGTAGTCACTGTGCATCTCTATAAACTTACTATCTATGTAACCTCCTTCAGTCCCCACAGCCCTCCCTGTCTCCATAAACTCCTTCAGTCCCCACGACTCTTCCTATCCATGTAACCTGAATCATTCCTCACAAACCTCCCTAACTCCATAAACTCCAAATGGCCCCACGACCCTCCCTATCTCCATACTCTCATCCAGACCCGACGACCCTCCCGTTCAGAGTAACCGCCTTCAGTCCCCATGATCCTCCTGATCTGTGCAACCTCCTTCAGGCCCAACAGCCCTGCAGATCTCTTTGGCCCCTTTCAGGCCCCACAGCACTCTCTATCTCCATAATGTTCTTCAGTCACCACTGCACTCTCTGTGTCCATAATCTCATGCAGTCCCCACATCATTCCCTCCTTAATTCCAAAGCCTCTATTACCTGTTGAACCTGTAAGCTACCTTTTTCAGACTGAGAAACAAGAACTCCCATAACCATTTCTGCTGCCAGTCTGAAACCAAACAGTGTCAGCCTGACAGTAGGTCGGGAGCTGAAATATGTTTGAAATGATATGTCAATATACAATAACTGGACCCTTAGAAACACATTGAATAAAAAGACAATGTGGATTTGAGCCTGTTGGATTGTATTTTTATTGGTGTGAGTATAAATGGCAGAGTAGATAAGGGTGAAGGAGTGGCTGTACCGAGGATACGGTGTATTTGAATTATCAGAAGCCTTTACACAAGTTTCAATAAGGGCTAAGGAGTAACTTGGTAGAGAATAGGGCACCTTAACTATCAGGAGGTGGGTGAGATATTGGACAAGATAGTGTTGTCAGAAGTTACTGTGGAGAAAGACATGGAAGCTCGGGAACGTGGGGAAATAAAGAGTGATGTCTTGGAAAGAATCCTCACCAGAGAAGAGAAAGTGTTGGAGTCTTAAAACAAACAAAGGTCGATCAATCCTCAGTAGCTCATTATGTCTATCCTAGAATATTGTGGGAAGCTAGGGAAGAGGTTGCGGTGTCCCTAACAGAGATATTTATATTATCCACAGACACAATGAGTTACCGGAAGACTGGAAGGTGGCTAATGTTATTCCATCACTTAAGGGTTGCAGGGAAAAGCAAGGAAATTACAGTCCCGTGAGCCCAGTGTTGGGGAAGTTGTTGGAGGAGATTCTGAGAGAAAGGAGCGACATATATTTGGAAAGGCAAGGGCTGATTAGAGATAGTCAGCATGGCTTTGTGAGTGGGAAACCGTGTTTCACAAACTGGATTGATTCTTCGAGGAGTTGGCCAAGAGATAGACGAAGGCAGAGCAGTCACCGTTGTCTACATGAGATTTAGTAAAGCATTTGACAAGGTTCCAAGTGATGTAGAACATCTAGTCAAGAGGAAGAAGGAAGCTAACCTAAGGTTGAGGAATCAAGAATCAGAAGCAGGGCTCTAGAGAGTTACATGGGGCAGCACGGTGGCTCAGTGGTTAGCACTGCTGCCTCACAGCACCAGGGACGTGATTTTGATTCCAGCCCCAGGCAATTGTCTGTGTGGAGTTTGCACTTCTCTCCATGTCTGTGTGAGTTTCCAATAGGTGCTTAGGTTTCCACCCACAGCCCAAAGATGTGCAGGTTAGGTGAATCAGCCATGTGTTGTTTAAGAAAGGGAATCGAGATAATCCTGGGAATCACAGGCCTGTCAGTCTTCTGTCTGTGATGTGCAGATTATTGGAGAGGACTCTGAGAGACAGGATTTGTGATTCCTTGGAAAACCATAGTTTGATTAGAGAAAGTCAGCATGGCTTTGTAAGGGACAGGTCATGACTCACAAATCATATTGAATCCTTTGAGAATGTGACAAAACACATTTATGGCTCATTGAGAAAGTACAGAGCATGGGATACAGGGAAACCTGCCTGTCTGGATATAGAATTCCTGGCCCGTAGAAGACAGAGGGTGATGACAGATGGAAATCTTTCAGCCTGGAGCTCAGTGACCAGTGGTTTTCTGCAGAGAGAGGTTACAGGACCTCTGCTCGTTGTGATTTTATGAATGACTTGGATGTGTGAGTGGAAGAGTGGGTTAGTAAGTTTGCCAATGACACGAAGGTTGGTGGAGTAGTGAAGAGTGTGGAGATCTGTTGTAGGTTGCAACGGGACATTGACTGGATGTAGAGCTGGGCTGAGAAGTGGTAGATGGAGTTAAATCAGGAAAAGTGTGAAGTGATTCATTTTGGGAGGTGAGTCTTGAATACAGAATACAGGGATAAAGGCAGAATACTGGATAGTGTGGAGGAACAGATGGATCTTGGATTTCATGACCTGAGACTTTTCAAATTTGCCACCCAAGCTGATAATGTTGGATAGAAGGAATATGTTGTATTCGCTTTCATTAGCTGGGGGATTGAGTTTTAAAGCGTGAAGTTATGCTACAGCTCTATGCAGCCCTGTTCAGATCCATTTGGAATATTGTGTTCAGGTTTCACCCCTTCATTTCAGGAAGGATATGGAAGCTTTAGAGAGGGGAAAGAGGAGATTTACCAGGATTCTGCCTGGACTGGAGGGCATGTCTTATGAAGAAAGGTTGAGGAAACTAAGGCTTTTCTCATTGGAGTGAAGAAGAGTGCGCTGTGACTTGGAAGAGGTGAACAAGATGGTGTGAGGCATAGATAGATTGAATAGTGAGAGACCTCTTTATTCCATGGCATACATGGTACCAGGGGCATAATTTGAGGGTGATTGGAGTTGGGTAAGGGGAGAATTCAGATGTAGGTCCTTTACACAGAGAATGATAGGTGGGTGGAACGGGACATTTTAACAGACTCTTGGATAGGCACATGGATGATAACAAAATGAAGGATATGTCGGTTAGTTTGATCTGACAGTTGGGTAAAAGATGTGCATGCCATCGTGGCCGAATGGTCTTGTGCTGTACTGTTCTGTGTTCTACGATCCGTATGGTAAACTGGGTAATATGTTCAGATCAATGTAGAAGGATATGGCATTCAGGAGGAGCTAGTCAACTGGATACAAAATTGACTTGATGGTAGGAGACAGAGGGTGATGGGAGACATGTTGCCTTTCTGACTGGAGACATGTGACCAGCGGTGGAGTCGGTCCCCTGGTGTTTGTCATTTTGATAAATGGTTTGGATGGGAATATTGGTTTTGTGGTAAGTAAGCTTCTTGGTTGAAACTGAAATATGTGGCAAAGTGGACAGTGAAGAAGGGTATCTGTGATACAACAGGATGGACAGTACTGCTGAGATAGTGGGCTGAAGAATAGCAGATGGAGTTTAATTAGATAAAGGTGAAGTGTTCCATTTTGGTGAAACAAACCAGGGTGGGACTTGTACAGTTAATGTTTGGGCCCTGGGTAGTGTTGTCAGTCAGAGACCCAGGGATGCAGGTAGACAGTTCTTTGAAAGTGGTGTCACAGGCAGACAGGTTGGTGAAGCAGGCGTTTGGGATGGTTACCTTCTTTGGGCAGAGCATTGAGAGTAAAAGTTGGGACGTCATGTTGTAGCTGTACAGGACATTGGTGAGGCCACCATAAAAGCATTGTTAAACACTAGGAAGTACTCATCTGGTTCACTTACGTCCTTGAGAGAAGAACATCTGACATTCTAACCTGGTCTGTCCTGGACGTGACACCAGACCCACAGCAATGTGGTAGACTCTGTACTATACTCAGGGTAATTAGCAGTGATACCCTCATCCCATGAATGAATAAAAAAAAACCTATGTCCCTCCCTACCTCTGCAAACAGCTCCAGCGGCAGCAATCCGTACCTGCTTTGTAACACCGTTCAGTCCCTGACGCCTCTCTGTAACACTCTCACCACCTCCAGCACCTTCAGCTCTCCCAGTTCCTTTTGTGACATAAAACCTTGACAATTATTCCCTCTTCCATCTGACCTCCTCCTGTGAGCAGACCCTTTGCAATCCCTTTAAAACTTACTCCTAAAACATTCTCTCACTTCAGGATTTTAAGTACTTTTTGGTGATCCTCTAAGCCCGATAATCTAATATGATCCTTTTTACTTGAGTGAGGGACCGATGGGGATTTCTTGCTGAGGATTTGGCTGTTTCAATGGAATGTCCTTTTGTTGATGTTTTACACTGCTCCTTCAAATGTTTTCCACTGTTCATTGACAGGCACACATTTCAGTCTGTTTAGCCTGTTTACCTTGGTCAGTTCTCTCAAACTTATGTAATTGGTTATTTTTGTTTCTAGTTGTAGCTTGTCCTTTCTGTGATTCACTTTAAAACTTTATATTATTTTAAACTGCACTTTATCACAATTTCCATGAGGATCTCTCCAGGTGACATTACTCATTCACTCAGTTTCATCACACAATGGTCGCTCTGAGATAGTTATGTCCCTCGCCAGTTGCACAATTTATTCAAAGCAACACTGAAAGTTCTCTGAACTCCTCTTCCAATATCACTGTTGTCAGTGTGACTATCCCAGATATTGTGAATATTGAAGTTTCCGAAAATTATCACAATGTGTTTGTTTAAAAATTCCAATGAGTTCCTGTGTAATGCAGTGATGAGCAATGGAATGCTGTTCGGTGGCTAAAACTGTTCTGCTGCTTGTGTCCTTGGCAAGTAGTAGCCAGAATTTACATTCAGACTGACTCTACTTCATGATCTGAGACCAAATGCTTTCTCTGTAATGTCTTTCTTACCCATTATTGTTAGCCTCAGTTTGCCTCAGTTTCTGCAAGGTTGTGATCCATTGAATGTTTATGTCCACCTTTTGTTGGCCCTGTAACCACGTCTCTCTGGTGTCTAAATCTTTTTTTATCTCAGTGTCAGAAATCCATCTACCTTATTGATAAGACTTCGTCCATTCAAAAAAAATCATAATTTCCTCTTTCCCACAATTTCCTGTCACAAACCTATTCACTGATGTACAGTTTTAGTTAAACTCTGTCCCATCCTGTTCCTTTCTGATTGCCTTCAGACACATTCTCATGGTGCTCCCATACTTCACCTTTTCTCTTTGTATTTGGAAAGCTCCTTTCACCTGGACCCTGTCCCAGCATCCTCTCTGTCAGTTTTAAGCCCTATCCATAAACCTACAGACATGATTGGTTAGGTCACAGGCCCGAGCACAGTTCCAGTAGGACCATCCTAATGGATTTTTTTATAAATCAGGTAGGGGATGTGGGTGTCTCTGGCTAACCAGCCTTCATTGCCTATCCCTAGCTGCCCATGAGCTGAATAGCTTGCTCGGCCATTTCAAAAGGCAATTGAGAGGCAAACACTTTGCTGTGGGTATGTAGTGCAGACCAAGTGAGGATGATCAGATTTCGTTGTCGAAAGGGCAAGTGCGTGGCACGGTGGCTCAGTGATTAGCGCTTCTGCCTCACCGCACCAGCGTCCCAGGTTCAATTCCAGCCGCGGGCGACTTTGTGGAGTTTGCACGTTCTCTGCGTAAATTGCCTCCGGATGCTCCGGTTTCCTTCCACGGTCCCAAGATGCGCAGGTCGGGCGAATTGGCCATGCTACATTGCCCCTAATGTTAGTTGATTTAGGTCGAGGATGATGGGTCTGAGTGGGTTACTCTTGGGTCGAAAGGCTGTTTCCACACTGTAGGTAATCGAAGGGATTGTGTTTTTTGTACATCAACAATGGTTTCATATTTGTTTATGGATTGTTCATTGATATTTTTAAAATTATTGATTTTAAATTCCACCATACCTTATGATGAGATTCAAACCTGCCTCCCCTGAGCACTAACTGAGGTTTTGGACAAATGCGCTAACAATAATGTTATTAGGCCATCACTTCACCTGCTCAGTGGTTGCTCATCCCTGAGCACTGATACATGAAGCTAAACCCATTCTTCCAACATGATTGTGTGGTCCTGATACCTTCCAGCACTCCAGTGATATCACTTAGTCTCTCTCCATGTGGTAACCCTCACTGTGTGGGTCTAATTGCTGCCTCTGTCATTGTCTCTCGCTCTTGCAGCTACTCCAAATCCTGAGCTAACAGAATTCTCCACTCCAGAGAGACGCAACAGTGCAGGCTAGGGATGGAGACTGGGATTTTCCAGATATCTGTGAGGCTCATTTCCATTCTCCTTGTGTACTCGTCACTGCATCAGTCTAATTTCCCATTCTGTCTATCTCTCTGTCTCCTGTAGGTACTCAGGAAGTTGCTGACTCAATAGACTTCCCAACTGCTGTGTGTCTCATCCATCACCTCATTGAAGATGGTTGGTCAGCCAGAGAGACAAAGGGCAGGGAGATCTGGAGCTTTCAATAAATCCTACAGTGAGGTAAGATCACTCATAGTGCACAGAGCAGACAGCAATGAGAGGGCTCCAAACATCGCTAACAAGACATGATATAGATAAGTGCTGGATGGGGAACACAGTATGGACACACCCCATGCTCAGTCACCACGTCTACTTTAACTTATGTTGCACTGAGAAAGCATCGGGAGTTCAGAGTTATTAATCCAGGCCTGAACTGTCTTAGTGAGCATCAGGACAACAGACATTAAAGCCGGCTTCCGACGAGTGGTTGGGAACGCTACCTGGGATCTTTCTGTTCTGTATTCTCCCTCCAACACTGTACTAACACTCACTACTCTGCAACACTGTATCTATGGCATGGCTTATGCACCAGTGCCTTCAGTAATTTTTAACTCCCATAACAGTCGTTGTCCCTGTAACCTGCTCCATTCCCGATAGTCGCTCCATGTACTTGAGACGTACTGCATTCCAGACTACCATCTCTATCGCTGTAACCTGTTTCAGTGTCTACAACATGCCTTATTTTGGTCCACTAATCCTCTTTAACTGGATACAGAGTAATACAGCACGGAAACAGAACCTGTGGTCCAATTCCTCAATGCTGCCCATATTACCAAAACTGAATGAGTCTCATTTGCCTGCATTTGGCCCTTATCTCTTCAAACCTTCTCCTCTCCATGTACCTGCCCAAATGTCTTTTCCATGCTGTAATTGTTCTTGTTTCTCCCATGTGCCTGAGGCAGTCTGTTCCGTCTATGCACCATCCTCTGTGGATAATGATCCCCCTCAGCTTCCTCCTTAAATCCTTTCTCTCTCTCACCTCCTGTTTATACCCTCTAGGTTTGGACTCACCTACCTTTGGTTATTCACCATTCTTAGGGTCACCCCGTGCCCTCCTCTGCCCAATGGAAATATTTAGGGCAATGTTACAAATATCTCCAACGTATGGAACAAAGTGTTGGCCAATGATGGCAAATGTGCCAAATGCCACTTTCCCCATCCTGTCCACCTGTGATGCCACTTCCGAGGAACAATGTAACTTGCACCCCCTGGTCTCTCTCTCTCTCTGTTCAACAACCCTGCCCAGAGCCCTTCCATTAACTGTGTTAGTCCTCCCTGGTTTGACTTCACAAAATCCAACACCTGAATTAAACTCCATCTTTCATTCCTTGGTCCACTAGCCCAGTTGGTCAGTATCCCCTTTGATAACCGTATTCACTGCCCACTACACCATTCATTTGATCATCAACAGACTTTCGCACAATCACTCCTAAAGTTTCAACCAAATCGTTTATGTTGATGATGCCCATCAGTGGGCCCAGCCCTGATCCTTTTTTCAATAATGGAATAAAACCATATTCTTGTCATAGAGCCATACAGTATGGAAACTGACCCTTCAGGTGATACCCACCATAATCTAAAACTAAACTCTTCCCAGCTGCTTGTTGCTGGCCCATATCACTCCAACCCTTCCCTATTCACCTGTTTATCCAAATATCTTTTAAACATTGTAATTGTACCCACATCAACCCCTTTCTCAGGAAATTCATTCCACACTCAAACCACCCTTTGTGTAGCAAATTGCCCCATATCTTTTTTTGAACATCTCTCTCCTCTAACCTTAAAAATGTGGCCCCTCCTCTTGAGACTCCCCCATCCTGAGGAAAAGGCAACTACCATAAAATTGATCTATAAATCATTTTTTTTCATAAACCTTTATAGCATCATGTCTCAACCTCCAGGCTCCAGTGAAAAAAGACTCAGCCGATCCAGCCATTTTTCAGAACTCAAGCCTTCCATACCCAGCATGGTAGTGGGCGGCACAGTGGCACAGTGGTTAGCAATGCTGCCTCACAGCGCCAGAGTCCCAAGTTCAATTCCTGCCTCTGGCGACTAACTGTGTGGAGTTTGCACATTCTCCCCGTGTCAGCGTGGGTTTCCACAGTCCAAAGACGTGCAAGTCAGGTGAATAGGCCATGCTAAATTGTCTGTAGTGTTAGGTAAGGGGTAAATGTGGGGGTATGGGTGGGTTGCGCTTCGGCGGGTCGGTGTGGACTTGTTGGGCCGAAGGGCCTGTTTCTGCACCGTAAAGTAATCAAATCTCAATCAATATCCTGGGAAATCTCTTCTGAATGCCCTGCAGCTTAATAATATCCTCCCTGTTAACTGGGCGACCAGAACTGGACAGAGTATTGCAGAACAGGCCTCACAAATGTCTGTACAATCTCAATGTGACGTCCCAAATCCTCCAGTCAATGGACTGAGCCATAGTCAGGCATGCCAAACACTGTCTTATCCATCCTGTGATGTAAGCTTCAAGGATTATGTACCTGAACCCGGAGGTCCCTCTGCTCTAAAACACTAACGGAAGCTCTAACATTAATTGTATAAGCTCTCCCCTTGTTTGTTTTACAAAATGCATTATCTCGTATTTATTCAGATTGAATTCCATTTTTTTCAGCCCATTCACTCCCTTCATCAAGATGCCTTTGTAATCTCAGAAAACCTCCTTCACTGTCCATGATGCCACCCTCCAGGCTGCCAGCCCATCACACATGGCTGTCAGTAGTACACATACCTTTGCTAGGGGCTCCACAATTTCTTCCCTAGCATCCCACAGTGTCCTGTGATACACTTAATCAGGTTCTGGGACTTACCACAGCTTTGTGTTTTAAAACCTCCAGCACCACCTCTTCTATAACATGCACTCTTTTCAAGTCATAGAGATATACAGCATAGAAACAGACCCTTCGGTCCCCAACTCATCCAGGCTTCCCAGAAGATCTAAATAAATCCATTCCCTTTTCCAGCATTTGGCCCACATACGTCTACACCCTTACTACACCCTTTTAAATGTTGTAATTGTATCGGTCTCCGTTACTTTCTCTCTCAGCTCATTCCATACACCCATCACCATGTGTGTGAAGAAGCTGTCCCTTCAGTCCCTCTGGAAACCATTCACCTCTAACCTTAAACTTATGCCCTCTAGTTTTGGACTCCCCAACTTCTGGGAAAAGGCCTTGAATGTTTACCCTATCCATGCCGCTCATATTCATATCAGGACCTCTGTAAGGTCATCCCTCTGTCTCCGATTCTCCAGTGACAGTAACCCCAGCTTATTCAGCAACAACCCGGGCAATGTCTTGTTAATCTTTTCTGAGCCCTTTCAAGTTTCGCAACATCCTTCCTGTAGCAGAGAGACTGGAATTGCAGAGAACTCCAATTGTGGTCTAATGTATTACTGTTGTTCCCTGAATTCCCCGGTCTTTCTCCACAGTAAGTTCTGGAGTGAAAAAAATGTTTAGGATCTTAGCAAATATCCTGCAATTCCACACTTCGATGGCCTCATTGATCTTTAATGGACACTATTTTGTCTTGAGTTACTTATGCACTCTTAATACACTGATACAATCACTTTTGGATTCCCCTTTCCTTCTCTGCTGAGGCTATTTCATTTAGCCTTTCTCCATTCCTGTTTTCCACCCAAAGTGTATTCCTACAGCCCCTGTATATCCTCAGGGATTCCCTTGATCCAGCTGGCTATACCTGACATGTTGCCCCTTTTTCCTTGACCAGACCGTCAGTAGACAGCCAGTGTTTCCGAATGCTGTCAGCATTGACCTGCACACAAACAGGAACATGCTGGCGCTGATCGATCAGTTTATCTCACTTTTAAAATATTCTCACTTGCCAAACTTCCCTTTTCCTGTAAATAATTCCCTTCCCCAATCACATTTTGAAATTTCTTGGCTAATACGATCAAGATTGGTCGGGCCCCATTTTATAACTTGCACTTGTGGACTAGGCCTGTCCTTTTCCAAAGCTGTTTTCAAACTACTAGAACTGTGGTCACTTTGGCAAAATGCTTTCCCACTCACATCTCAGTCCCTTTCCCGACCTTGATTCCCAAGGGGAGGTCAGGTTTTGCCCCTTTCTCTTTTCAGGCCATTTACATATTGATTCGGAGTTTTCTGGAACAAAATTACCAAATTCCTCCCTTGCAAACGCTGAACACTGGCAGTCCCAGTCTAGGTTTGGAAAGTTCTAAAGCCATACCATAACAGCCCTATTATTATGCTTGTTATTTAAGATGTCCCGACATATTTGTTCCTCAGTCTGCCACAGATTATTCGGGGTCAGCAGTCCGATCGTATCAAAGTGATGACCCATTCTTATTTCTCAGTTCCACTAACATCGCTTCACTGGGCGATCCCACAGGAATATCCTCTCTAAGTACTGCTGTGATGATTAATGCAATCAAAACCCACCACCACACGTCCTCTCTTGCCTCCCCTTCCTGTAGCATCTCTACCTTGAAACAATGAACTGCCAGTCATGTCCCTCCCTCAGCTGTGTTTCTGTAATAACTATAATATCCCAGTCCCATGTTCTAATCCATGCCTTGAGTTCATCTTCCTTAGCTGTCTGGCCCCTTGTATTGAAATAAATGCTGTTTAATCATCAGTTTTCCCCCATTCCCTGCTATGTTCTTGCCTGCCTTGTCTGCTGAAATTGCCGTCTTTAACTTGTGTACCAGCCTCAATCTTCTTTCTGACCTTACGTTTATTTAAGGTCAAACACCCTGCCACACTAGGTTAAATCCTCTCAAGCATCTCGAGCAATTCACCCCACCAGGATATGGGTCCCTCTCCCACTCCCAGTTGAAGTGCCTTTCCCACCCTGTCTCCCTGTGCTGACACCTTCAGGGATCTATGGACTTGTCTACCATTGTCCCTGTATTCCTCAGTACTCCACAAGAACCTACCGTTTATTATGTCTGTCCTTCGCTTATCGTACCTCCCACAGACTATTCCCTCACTTCAATCCGAACTAAACTCTGCTTAGATTATCATCCGATCGACATCGGACAGCAGACAGAGACCATCCTCCTCACTGTGAACAACACCCTCACCTTTCATGTCATCTGCAAACCTACTAATGATACCTTCTGCTTTCACATCCGAGTTATTAAAGTTCAATGGTTCCTGCACAGTTCCCTGTGGTACACCCGGTGGTGAAAGTATTCTATCCACCAGTTTTGCATCCAATTTGCCAACTTGCCTTAGAACCCAGTCCTTTTGGACCAGCCTTCCATGTTGAATCTTGTTTAAGGACTTATTCAAGTCCATGTAAACCACATCATCTGCACTGCCCTCATCAATATACTTAAGCATCATTTCAAAAAAACTGAACTGAATTCCTCAGACAGTATCTCCCTCTGCCAAATCTGTGATGACTAAACCGAGTTGATCCTTACCTTTGCAAGTGTTGATTCATCCTCACAGTAGTTCAAAATAATTTCCCAGTCCCTGCTGTCAGACTATCTGCTCTGTAATTACCTGGCCTATCCCTGCTGCCCTTTTTGAACAAAGGAACCACATTAGTGATCCTCCAGTCATTCAGCACTTCACCTGTGGCCAGCAAAGTATTATATTTATCCACCAGGGCCCCAACAATCTCTGGGTAATTAGCATGGTGTCAAAGAATGCTGGTCCAGGCAGTGACACCCACATCCCATGAATGAACAAATAAAAATACATATATCCCTCCCTACCTCTGCAAACCCCTCCAGCTGCAGCAATCCGTACTGGCTTTGTAACACTGTTCAGTCCCTGACCACTCTCTGTAACACTGTCACCACCTCCAGCACCTTCTCCTCTCCATGTTCGCATCGTGTCAATAAACCTTGACAACGATTCCCCTTCCCATTGCCCTCCTCCTGCGAGCAGACCCATTGCAATCCCTTTAAAACTTACTCTAAAACTCTCTCTCACTTCAGGATTTTAAGTACTTTGTGGTGATCTTCTCAGCCTCATAATCTAATATGATCCATTTTGTCCTGAGTGAGGGATCAAAGGGGATTTCTTGCTGAGTTTTTGTCTGTTTCAGTGTAATGTCCTTTTGTTGAGTATTTTACACTGTTCCTTCAAATGTTTTCCACTGTTCATTTACAGGCACATATTTCAGTCTGTTTCGCCTGTTTATCTTGGTCAGTTCTCCTCTCAAACTCATGTAATTGGCTATTTTTGTTTCTAGTTGTAGCTTGTCCTTTCTGTGATTCACTTTAAAACTTTATATTTCTTTAAACTGCACTTTATCACAATTTCCCAGAGGATCTCTCCAGGTGACATTACTCATTCACTAAGTTTTATCACACAACAGTCTCTCTGAGACAGTTACGTCCCTCGCCAGTTGCACAATGTGTTATTCTAAGAAACACTGAAAAAAATTCTCTGAATTCCCCTTCCAATATCACTGTTGTCAGTGTGATTGTTCCAGACTTTGCGAATATTGACGTTTCACTAAATGTTCACCATGCCTGTATTAAACATTCCAATTAATCCCTATCTATTGCAGTGATGAGCCATGAAATGCTGTTCGGTGGGTGGTCTAAAACTGTTCTGCTGCTTGTGTCCTTGGCAAGTAGTAGACTGAAATTACATCCAGACTGACTCTACTTCATGATCTGATGCCAAATGCTTTCTCTGTAATGCCTTTCTTACCCATTATTGTTAGCGTCGTCCATTTTGCCTGAATTTGCACAAGGTTGTGAACCATTGAATATTTATGTCCACCTTTTGTTCACCCTGTAACCACATCTCTCTGGTGTCTAAATCCCTTTTATCTCTGTGTCACAAATCCATCTACCTTGTTGCAGAGACTTTGTCCATTAAGAAAAAAAACACAATTTACTCGTTCCTACAATTCCCTGTCACAAATGGATTTTCTGATCTACAGTTTAGTTAAACTTTGTCCCATCCTGTTCCTTTCTGTTGTCTTCAGTCACATTCCCACGCTGCTCTGATGCTTCACCTTTTCTCTTTGGATTTGGAAAGCTCCTTTCACCTGAAGCCTGTCCCTGCATCCTCTCTGTCAGGTTAAAGCCCTGTCCGTAAATCTACCAACGTGATTGGCCAGGACATTGTTCCACTGGAACTGTGCTGGGACCAATCTGGATGGATTTTTTTTAAAAATCAGGTATGGGATGTGGGTGTCTCTGGCTGACTAGCCTTTATTGCCCATCCCTTGCTACCCTTGAGCTAAGCAGCTGGCTCGCCCATTTCACAGGGTCATTGAGAGGCAAACACTTTGCTGTGCGTATGTCGTGCAGACCACATGAGAGTGAACTGTTGTCTTTCTCTGAAGGTCAAGTGTTTGGATTTTTATCAATACGTATTTATGGATTGTTATTTCCAATTTATGAAACATATGTTCATTTAAAATTCCACATTGTTAGAAGTTAGAAAGAAGAAGGGGGTGGTCACTTTGTTGGGACTGTATTGTACACTGTTGTAGACCCAACAGATACCAGAGGAGCAGCTGTGTCAAGAGATTGTAGATAACTATAGGAATAATAGAGGAGTGCAGGCTGTAGATTTTAATATTCCCTGTATTGACTGGGCCACCTAGAGTATAAAAAGACCTGGACAGAGGGCAATTTTTCAAATGTGTCCAAGGGAGGTTCCTAAATCAATATGCAGAGGGTCCTACTCAACTCAGGCAGGTGTAACACTGGACCTCCCTCAGAAAACGTGGTCGTACAAGTGACTGAAGTGTCATTCAGAGAGCACTTTGGGTCCAGTGCCCACAACTGTCTTCGTTTTAACATAGTTATGGAGAAAGATCAGCAGGTCCACAGATTGAAGAGGAAAACTGGAACAGGGCCAGGTTTGGGGCCAGTAGGCAGGATCTGGCCAGCGTCAATGCCGTTAATTTAAAATTGCACAATGCCCAGTTATAATCCAATTCGCTTTGGAAGCGCTGGTGATCACTGTAACAGATGAAAGGCTTAAACTAAATTTGTTTGATATTATATTCCATGACACTGCCATTCTGTTGATATGAATTCTGTACCTTAGGATTGTGCTCCACAACCACCTGATGAAGAAGCAGTGTTCTGAAAGCTAGTGCTTTCAAATAAACCGGTTGGACTGGAACCGAGTGTCGGGTGATTTTTAACTTTGTACATCCCCAGTCCGACACCGGCACCTCCACATTATGATTCTAATCGATTGGGTGAGTCTGTTTGAAGAAAAAGGAACAACTGGCAAATGGGAGGCTTTTCAAAGTGTGATCTCAAGAATCCAGGACCAGTATGTCCCATTGGGGTAAAGGGAAAAGCTGGCAGGGTTAGGGATCCTTGGCTGATGAGGGATAATAAGGCTCTGGTCTTGAAATGAAGGCTGCATACATTGGGTTTAAGATTTCCGTATCTACATATTCTTAAAGACACGATCAATCTGTGGAGACCCTACAATCCTCTCAGTCCCTGTAACACCCCCAATCTGCAGAAGTCATTCCAATGCCTGTGACTCTTCCGATCCAGTTCCTACAAGACCCTCAATCTATGTGATATCTTCCCATTGCCAGCACCCACCATATTAGTGTAAGCTCCTCCAGTGTCTCCAAAAATCTACTTATTCCCATAATATTCTCCAGCTCTTGCATGTGTAAACATCACCCTCCCCTACAACTCTTCCCACTTTGACCAAACTGGAGGAGGTTACTAATGCTCCCTAATCTGTGAAACTGTCTCCAACCAAAATTGCTGTCTTTATCACTTGGAGAATCTGTCTGATTCCACACCCCCTTTATCTAAATAACCTGCAGAACCTAAGCCTTCCTGCGTCTATAAACATCTTCAGTCACGACTACCCTTCATATGTCTGTTTGTGGGTCTGCACAACCCACTTTATCTCTGTAATCTGCTCCATTCACCTGAAACATTCTTGTCTGTGTAAAACACCTCATCCTACGAATGTTCTTATCCTTGTAAACTGATCCATCCCTCCCCAGCTCCATGAAACCCCTGTAGGCCCTACAGCTCTCCACATTTCTGTAACCTCCTATGGCTCTATGCTCCTCCCTGTGAAACCACCACTAGTCCCCACAACCCTCTGTCTCTGTTACCTCATACGACCTTAGCAACGCCTCCTCTTTGTGTCTCTTCATTCAGACCCCATCCTCTCCAGCTTCCCGAAACCTCTTCCAGCCATCATAACCCTCGCTATTTAGATCATAGAATAGGACAGCCCAGTACAAGCCTTTCTACCTTGATATTGTGCTGACCTTTTATCCTACTCTGAAGATTAAACTAACCTACATACCCTACATTTTGCTATAATCACTGTGCCTATCCAAGAGTTGCTTAGATGTCTGTAATGTGTCTGAATCTACTACCACGGCTGGCAGTCCATTCCACGCACCCACCACACTCTGTGTAAATAACGTACCTCTGATATCTAAGCTAAATCTTTCGCCAATTACCTTAAAAATATGTCCCCTTGTGATAGCCATTGTGCCATGGGAAGTTGTCTCTGGTTATCCACGCGATCGGTGCCTCTCATTACCTTGTACACATCTATCATGTCGCCATTCTTCCTTGTTCACTCCGATCTGAAAAGCCCAAGCTTCCACAACCTACCTTCAATGGGCATGCTCTCCAGTCCAGGCAGCATCTTGCTAAGTATCCTCTGTCCTGTCATTATAGGAAGGATGTGGAAGCTTTAATGAGGTGAACAGAACTGTTCACAGTATTTCAAGCGTGGTGTAACTGGGGCTCTATAGAGCTACAGCAAAACCCTGGATCTCTTAAACTCAAACCCCCGCTAATGAAAGCCAACACACCATACGCCTTCTTAACACCCTCTCAAATTGAGTAGTAACTTCAGGGACACACTGTTCGTGCACACTGCAACGTATCCTGCCTTTAACCATGTAAAGTTGTTTTTTCTGCAGAATCCTCCAACCTGAAACCATCCCTATCTTTTAAACTTCCTCCAGTCCCTACAACACTCATAAACTGTGAAACCTCCTCAAGTCCCTGTATTCCTAATGCCTGCAAAATGCTCCAGGCCCGATATCCCTCCCTAACTCTGTAAATGCCACCGGCTTCCAGTGCCCTTCTGGGGAACATTGCAGAGGAAGGAAGAGTTGTAGAGTCCTGGCCATGTTACAGAGCTAGGAAGGGCTACAGAACCTGGATGATGGTACAAACATGGGAAGGGACGTTGTTCCTGTAGGAGTGTAGAGGGAGCGGGATTCATAGATCCTGCAAGATGGAACCAAGAATGGATTATGGAAACTGATGGATGTTATGATTTGAACCACAGATCATTTTTGATTGGACCATTCAGCCCCTCTTAGAGTCAAAGAGATGTACAGCATGGAAACAGACCCTTCGGTCCAACCCGTCCATGCTGACCAGATATCCCAACCAATCTAGTCCCACCTACCAGCATCTGGCCCATATTCTTGCAAACCCTTCCTATTCATATACCCATCCAGATGCCTTTGTATCAGCCTCCACCACTTCCTCTGGCAGCTCATTCCATACACGTAGCACCCTCTGCGGGAAAAAGAATGCTCCGTAAGTCTTTTTTATATCTTTCCCCTCTAACCATAAACCTATGGCCTCCAGTTCTGGACTGCCACATTGAAGGGTAAAGACTTTGTCTCTTTACCCTCTCCATGCCCCTCATGATTTTATAAACCGCTATAAGGTCACCCCTCATAATTTTGTCAGCCTCGAGGCTCCGCGAAAAACAACCCCAGCCTGTTCAACCCCTCCAATCCTGGCAACATCCTTGTAAGTCTTTTCTGAACCCTTTCAAGTTTCACAACATCCTTCCGATAGGAAGGCCACCAGAATTGCACACAATATTCCAAAAGCGACCTGACCAATGTCCTGTACAGCCACAACATGATCTCCCAACTCCTGTACTCAATACTCTGACCAATAAAAGATAGCATACCAAACGCCTTCTTCACTATGCTACCTATCTGCGACTCTGCTTTCAAGGAGCTATGAACCTGCACTCCAATTTCCCTATGTTCAGCAACACTCTGTCAGGCCTTACCATTAAGTGTATAAGTCCAGCAAAGGTTTGCTTTTGCAAAACGCAGCACCTCGCATTTATCTGAATTAATCGCCACCTGCCATTTCTCAGCCGATTGGCCCATCTGATCAAGATCCCATTGTAATTGGATGTAACCTCTTTCACTGAAAACTACACCTACAATTTTGTTGTCAACTGAACACTTACAAACGATACCTCTTATGCTCACATCCAAATCATTGATGTAAACAATACAAAGTATTGGTCCCAGCACCGATCCTTGTGGCATTCCACTGGTTACAGGCCTCCAGTTTGAAAACCATCCCTCCCCCACCACCCTCTGTCTTCTACCTTTGAGTCAGTTCTGTACCAGTTGGCTAGTTCTCCCTGTATTCCGTGAGATCTAACCTTGCTAACCAGTCTCCCATGGGGAACCTTGTTGAACGCCTGACTTAAGTCCATATAGATCACATCGACCGCTCTGCTCTCATCAATCCTCTATGTTACTTCTTCAACAATCTTAATCAAGTTTGAGAGACATGATTTCTCACTCACAAAGCAATGTTGACTATCCCTAATCAGTCCTTGCCTTTCCAAATACATGTATATCCTGTCCCTTATGATTCCCTCCAACAACTTGCCCACCGATGTCAGGCTCAACAGTCTAAAGTTTCCTGGATTTTCTTTACTGCCTTCCTTAAATAGTAGCAACACGATAGCCAACCTCCAGTCTGCTGGTTCTGATGTCCTGTTTCTAGAGATCCTTACCAGAATGGGTGAGCACAGCTTCAAATTGCCAGGCTGTGAGATGTGAATTCTGTTGTGAATCTATTTGCCCGTTCTGTCTGTGTGCCTGATACTGACTTGGTGGTGCTCTGGTAGAAAGCACTCTGTAACATCCAGATCTATGTTACTGACCAGAGCTCACCTCATCAAAGCCTTCATTGGGAATGTTCTTTATTTTAACATTTTTAAATGGCAGTTTTGTGAGATGCAGGAATTGAGGAGTTGTTATATTTGAAAGAATGAAACTTTTGTCATTGACCCTGACCCATGCAATGGGGATTCGTGGATTCTGTTGTTCTCTGCAGACTATCACTCAGAGGATTGTATCACCAGGGAATCTGAGTGCAGATGGTCTTTGCTTGGTAGAATGTGAATTTATCAGTTTATGTCGCTAGGACATAATGTTTCTGGAAATGTACAACTGTGTAAATACTTCACTGACTGGTTCAGGGGTGAGTGCACTGGGCTCTGAGCACCAGGAACTGGGAAACCTCATGCTGTTTGCATGTGGAGCTTGGCACCAGACTGGGTGAGAGCAGCTCCCTGAGTAAATGACAGGTACGGAGCTTGGGATCCTCCTGCTGTGTTTGACCTTGTGCCATATCGTTATCTCCCTCTCATGAGTGAGCATGTCATGTTCTCCAGTCCTGACAGTGTCCACTCCCTGTAAACCCTTCCAGCTGTTCAACATCTCCCTTCTCTCTCACTCCCTCCCTTCCAAACCTGGCCTTCGTCTCATATCTCCTGCAGTCCCAAACAACCTTGTTCTTTGTTATCGCATTGCTTTCCTTTGAGCTGTGTGGGTTTAAACCTGAAGTAGGTTTGGGCCATTGGGAGAAAAAGACAACTCCCTCTTCTCCATCTTTGTCAAAGAGTCTCATTGTCTGCCTCTCTCCCATAAGGAGAAAGAAGCATCCTTTCAGCATCCACCTGTCCATTCCCCTGAGGATCTGTACATTTTATTGAGGAAGAATGTTCTCCTGATGACCCTCAGTGACAGCACAGAAGTGACCTGTTTATGTTCCTATAATTTGTGCGACCACTACCTTTTGCTCTGTCCCTCCATCATTCTGAAGCCTCCCCCGTTCTGGACAGTGCTCCAAACACTAATGACTGAGAATTCTTTAACCCTCTATCTCCATAAACTCCCCACATTCCTACAATCCTCCTTGTCTGTGAGAACCCCTCCAGCTTCTACAATCCATCCAAATTATTGCATCTCCACCAGGCCTCACCATCTCCGTATGCTCCAGTCACTACATTTCTCCATGCATCTGTAAACCCCTCCACCCCCTCCAAATCTACCTATCTTTCTAAAGTCCAACAGTTCCAAAAACCATCCCTCGACATGGAACTTCCACCAGAGACCACTGGCCACCATATTTCTGTAATCCCCTTCGCGTCTCTCTATCTCTGTTCCCAGCTTCAGTCCCTATAACTCTACTTCCATGTACAACATCATCAAGTCCCTACAATCCTCCCGAACTTTGGAACCTCCAAAAGACCTTACAATTCTATCTCAGTCTCTTACTGCCTGCAGTGATTTGAAACTTTGGCAATTAAAGCCAGAGAATCATAGAGATGTACAGCATGGAAACAGGCCCTTCGGTCCAACTCGTCCTTGACAGTCCAGTCGCACCAATAAGCACCTGGCCCATCTCCCTGTAAACCCTTCCTATCCCTCCCCTCCACTGTTTTGCTCACACAGCATTACCCTTTGATGTGAAGGGCAGTGCTTGTCACTGACCACTCGGGTGTTTTTCCTATCTTCCTGGTGGTGGAAATTGAATAAAGATTCGTGAACTTTGTGTCCTTCACCGTGTTTTACACCTGCACCCACACACACACCATGGGTGCTGGGGAATAAAAATAAGCACTACCGCGCTTAGGCGGTAGTGTGGGGGTTAAAAAAAAATAACCAAAAAAAAGCGGCATTTTTTTGTCACTGGCTACTCCGCTGTTTCCTTTCTTCCTGGTGGTGGTGCAATATAAATAAAGATTTACACACTTATTGTTTTTCACTGTGTCCCACACCTGCGCACACACACACACACACAACATGGGTGCTGGGGAAAAATATAATGTGGGGGTGTAAAAAAAAATTTAAAAAAAAGAAAAAAAATAAACCCTTCCTATTCATATACCCATCCAGATGCCTTTTAAGTGTTTCAATTGTACTAGCCTCCACCACTTCTTCTGTCAGCTCATTCCAAACACGTACCACCCCCTGTGTGAAAAAATTGATCCTTAGGTCTCTTTTATATCTTTCCCCTCTCACCCTAAACCTATGTCCTCTAGTTCTGGACACCTGACCCCAGGGAAAATACCTTGCCTATTTATCCTATCCATGCCCCTCATGATTTTATTAACCTCTATAAGGTCACCCCTCAACCTCTGACGCTCCAGGGAAAGCAGCCCAACCCCGTTCAGCCTCTCCCTGTAGCTCAAATCCTCTAACCCTGGCAAAATCCTTGTAAATCTTTTCTGAACCCATTCAAGTTTCACAACATCCTTCCGTAGGAAGGAGACCAGAATAGTACACGGTATTCCAAAAGTAGCCTAACAATCTCCTGTACAGCCGCAACATGACCTCCCAACTCCTGTGCTCAATACTCTGACCAATAAAGGAATGCATACCAAGTGCCTTATTTGCTATCCTATCGACCTGTGACTCTACTTTCAAGGACCTCTGTATTTCATTTGAAAAATTGGATCAACAGATGGAGTGGCCTGAGGTCTTGTGGGTAAAGGTAGTTCAGTCTAAGCTGTTAGGCAGAGCCAGTGAGGTATTTGCAGCGCTGTCTCATGAGTGGTCAAGAGATGATGCACATATCAAACAGGCTATTGTAAGTGCTTACGGGTTAGTACCAGAAGCGTATCGACAGCGGTTCAGAAACATAAAGAAGGAACCAGGACAGACTTATGTAGAGTTCTAAAGCATTAAACATATTAATCTTTCTGCAACATCTCCAGTCTCCATGCCCCGCCCTATCATGCTGAGCTGCTCCAAACCCCCACAAGCTTTCCTCCCTGTGTCCACCATCAAGTTGATACAACCCTTTTGATTTCTATTGTGTACTGCAGACCCGTTTTTGTGAATTCTGCCAATCACTAATACTCTTCCTATTATGTAAATACCTCCAGTCTTTACAATCCCCTTTACTTTGCAGCCCCCACCAGCCCCGAAAGCCATCGCTATCTGTGAAAGCTCCTTCAGGTCTATAATCTTCCAATGTGCTGAAACCTGCTCTCACCATTGCAATCCCCATTATTTCCCAACGTTGTTGAGTCTCTAAAGCCATCCCTATCAGCTTAATCTCCTCCACTGCATACAACACTCCCAATCTATGTTATCTCTTCAATTCCTTTAGTTCCTATATACCTATGTATTGGTGTGACTGTTTTGTGGCCATTGTATCCTCGTTTGTATCTTCAGAAGGCTCTGCTTGATGTAGCACATCCTATGCTCATAAGTGAATCTGGTCTCTCACAAGCCTTTCAATGACTCTCTCGTCCAGTCTCTACAAGCTTCCCTATCCCTGTCGTAACTTGCAGCATGCACAGCACTCACTCTCTCTGAAGTACATTCCAGAGCATAAAATCATCTCTCCTTTCAAGTTTATTCAGTCCACAATTTCCTCCCTATCCGTGCAACATTCTCCAGTCGATATCATCTTCCATGTGCTTGCAACATTCTCCAATCCATACCACCCTCCCTTTCCCTGTGATATTTTCCAGTTCATACCATCCTCCCTATCACTGTGATATTCTCAGATCCCACAACTGTTGCTAAATGTACCACATCCTGGAATCATGCGAATGTTTCTACACCCTGATCAGTATAGTCCATGTAACGATCCACAACCCTATACACGTCCCCATCTCTGGAATCTAATCAAAGACACTTTATCTCTCTAACTTCCTTCAAACAATAAAATGTTTTTTTTTCCTGTGAACGTTCGCTAGCAACTGTAGCTATGCTTAACCCTGCAACATTGTCGCACCCCCAAACATCTCTCCCAATCTGTGACCTCTAACCATCCCTCAAAGGCCCTCTCTCAGTTACACGCGCCATGCATTTGCAACAAGGCAGATGGAATGACAGCAGTAACTGAAGGGAACAGATATGATCGAACTGTTATTGTGGAGGTGTGGCTGCAGAATGACCATGGCTGGGCTGTAATTATTGAGGGATTGTAGGGATTTAGGCAGGATCAGTATAAAAACCAAACAAGGTCCCGTTTTGTTGTGAAGAAAGGATGCAGTCAGTGCATTAGTGAGACAGTCAATTTAATCTGGGAATTAAAATATAGAGTCATGTTGAAAGGACAGCTTCAAAATAGCAAGGGAAATCTGGAAGATCAAATCACAATCTATGGAATCAATGGTCATTGGTAAGTTGGATACAATATTTTCTTGGTGATAGTAGACAGAGGCATGTGGAGTGGTCAATTTCTGAATGGACGTCTGTGGCCAATGATGTTTCACAAGGATCAGTGCTGCAATGTCTGTGTGTAATTTATATCTGTGATTCAGATGAAAAGTTCAGCAGTTTGATTGGTAATTTTGCAGATAACATTTGGAAAGGCATGTAATGATTAGGGGTAGTTAGGGGAATTGTGCATCGTGAGGAGGAGTGTTAAAGGTTGCAGCAGTATGTAGATCAGCTGGAACGTTGGGCAGAGATGTGGCAAATTGAATTTCATCGGGACAGGTGTGAAGTGATGCATTTATGAAGTCAAATGGAAGAGTGAATGACACCAATTGACTAATTGGAAACATTGATAAAACAGGCGACATTGGATGCAAAACCGTAGCTACCTGAAAATAACAACACAGTAGAATGTGGTTGTAAAGGAGGCGTATGGCATGCTTCCTATCATTGGACACAGTATTGACCAATATTAAGTATTGAGTACAGACATTTGCATGTCATGTTGTGACTGAATGAAACTTCATTTAGCCATGTTGTGTGTAGGTCTCATCGCCACACTATAGAAGGATGTGGAGGTTTTGGGGAGGTTGCAACAGAGGGTTGGCAGAATATTTCCTGGATGAGAATGTGTTTACTGTCAGGAGTTTAGACACAGTTGGATTGTCTTGCGAGAGTATCGGCGCCTGAGAGGTGACCTGGTATGGGTATATAGCATTAGGAGAGGCATGGATTGTGTGGATAGTTGGAGTCCTTCTTCCAATGTCGAAATCTCAAATACTAGGGCACCTCGTTTTAAGGTGAGAGTGAGAAGTTTTAAGTGAGATGAATGAGGCCAGTGTTCTTGACAGAGAGAGTGGAAGCTGCACAGGAGGTGGGAGAGGTGGCAACGAGAGCAAAGTTTTGAAGTGGCATTTAGACAGAAACATGAACAGGCAGAGAATAGAGGGATATGTGCAGGCAGATGGGATTAGTTTAGAATGGCATCATCGTCAGCATAGCCATGGTGGGCCGAAGGGCCTATTACTCTGCTGTACTGTTCAAGTATCTAACTTCATGGTAGCTACCCTGTCAAAACCCCTCAGAATCCTGGATGTTTCATTCAATTTATCTCCCATTCTTCAAAATCCCTATTAGGTTCAAGGTGAATCTACTCCACCTCTTCTCATTGGAAAATCCCGCCATCTCCAGGATCAGCCGAAAGAACTTTCCCTGGCCTGCCTCCAATACAAGAATATATTTTCTTAGGGCACACCTACTGTTCATTACAATCTAGGTGTGGTCTGACTTGTACCTTGCATCGTTTTAACTGGACCTCCCTATATGTAGACTCCATTCCCTCTGTAATAAATGCCAGCATTTGATCTGCCTTCTCTATTACCTGCTGATACTGTAAACTACCTTTTACAGAATGCTCCACAAGGATTCCCAAAATCCTTTGTGCAGTCAGTCTGAAACCAAACGGTGTTAGCCTGACAGTAAGTCGGGAACATGCTGGAATGTGTTATAAAGGATATGGCAAAAAATGATAACTGGATGCTTAGAAACAATGGGAGAGGCATGATTTTATAAAAGGGGAATATTTTTAAATTTGTTGCATTCTATATTTTGGTGTGACCATAAATGGCAGAATAGTTAAATCTGGGGGAGGCTAGAAGCGCTAGAGGGATATTTGAAATTTCAGAAGCATTTTGACAAGATTCAACAAGGGCTAAGAATTAGCTCGGGAGAGAATAAGGCCACTGAAAGGTCAATGAGGCTGTCTGTGTGGAATCACTGCTTATGGGTGAGATACTGAACAAATATTTTGCATTAGGATTTAATGCCAGTTCAAGAACAACAAGGCTGCTGGAGCAGACGGTCTCCCTGCTGAGATATTGAAATGCGGAGGCACAGAGCCTTTGCAGCTACTCCAGCTCCTGAGCCAACATAACTCTCCACTCCAGAGAGACGAGGCAGCACAGGCCAGGGATGGAGACTTGGATTTTCCAGATCTCTGTGGGACTCAGGGCCATGCTCCATGTGTAACCCTCACTGCATCAGTCTAATTTCCCATTCTGTCTATTTCTCTGTCTCCAGTAGTTACTCGGGAAGTTCCTGACACAATAGACTTCCCAGCTGCTGGGTGTCTCATTGAAAATGGTTGGTCAGCCAGAGCAACAAAGGGCAGGGAGATCTGGAGCCTTCAATAAATCCTGCAGTGAGGTAAGGTCACTCACAGTACACAGCGCAGAGAGCAATGAGAGGGCTCCAAACATCGGAAAACAAGACATGACATAGTTACAGTGTTGGAGGGGGAGCACAGATCACACACACCCCAGGCTCAATCACCGCTCCTACATTAACTTACGTTGCACTGAGACAGCATCGGGAATTCAGAGTTATCAATCCAGGCCTGTGCTGTCTTAGTGAGCATTCGTACAACAGAGGGGAAAGCAGGCCTCCCATAAGAGGGTGGGAATGCTGCCTGAGATCTTTCTGTTCTGTGTTCCCTCTCCAACACTATCTATGGCATTAGATTAGGTTAGATTACTTACAGTGTGGAAACGGGCCCTTCGGCCCAACAACACCACACTAACCCACCGAAGTGCAATCCACCCGTACCCCTACACCTACCCCTTCACCTTACACTACGGGCAATTTAGCATGGCCAATTCACCTGACCTGCACATCTTTGGACTGTGGGAGGAAAGTGGATCAGCCAGAGGAAACCCACGCAGACACGGGGAGAATGTGCAACCTCCACACAGTCAGTCGCCTGAGGCATGTTTGATGGACCAATCTCTTCAATAATTTGTAACTCCTACATTAGTTCCCATCTCTGTAACCTCCTCCCTTCCCTATAGTCCCTCCCCATATTTGAAATGAGCTGCATTCCAGACTACCATCCCTATCGCTGTAACTTGCTTCAGTGTCGACAACATGCCTTACCTGGATAGTCTCCTCTTCCAGTGACTTGATACAGAGTCATGCAGCATGGAAACAGAACCTCAGTCCGACGAGTCCATGCTGACCAGGTTTCCCAAACTGAACGACACTCATTTGCCTGCGTCTGGCCCATATCCCTTCAAACCTTCTCCTTTCCATGTTCCTGCCCAAATGTCTTTTCCATGTTGTAATTGTTCTTGTTTCTCCCATGTGGCCCTGGCATTCCTTTCCATCTATGCACCTTCCTCTGTGGATAATGTTGCCCCTCAACTCCCTCTTTCCTCTCTCGCCTCACGTTTATGCCTCTAGTTTTGGACTCACCTACCCTTGGCTATTCACCTTCCTCATCAACCGCATGGTTTTATAAACCTTTATAACATCAACCCGTAGCCTCCTCTGCCCAAGGGAAATATTGAGGACAATGTTACAAAGGTCTCCAACTTATGTACTCAATGCTCTGATCCATAAAGGTAAGTGTGCCAAATGCCGCCTTCCCCACCCTGTCCATCTGTGATACCCCTTCCAAGGAATAGTGTAACTGCACCCCTTGGACTCTCTCTGTTCGACAACACTGCCCAGGGCTCTACCATTAACTGTAATCATTCTCCCTGGTTTGTCTTAACAAGATCCAACACCTGATTTTAAACTCTCCCTTTCATTCCTTGGTCTACTGGCCCAGTTGGTCAAGATCCCCTTTGGTAACTGTATTCGCCGCCCTCTATATAATTAATTGGATCATCTACAAACTTAGGAACAATGACTCTTATATTCTCAACCAAATTGTTTATTTAGATGATGCACATTAGTGGACCAAGCCCTGATCATTATAGCACCCCGCTGGTCACAGGCCTCCAGTCCTAACAACAACCCTCTCCCATCACCCCTGTCTCCTACTGTCAAGCCAATTTTGTGTACAGACGGCTAGCCCTCCCTGGTCCCATGTGATCTAACCTTACAAACCAGTATATCATGCTAAATCCTGTCAAAGGCCCTTTTGACGTTAGTGTAGACAATGTATGGTCACCACTTTAACAACAATCAAGTTCGTGAAACCTGACTTTGTCTGCACAAAGCCGTGCTGACTATCTTTCATCAATCCTTGCCTTTTTAAATGCATGTGACTCCTGTCTGGCAGAGTCACTCCACAACTTACCAACCACTGATATTGGGCTAAGTGGTCTTTAGTTCCATGGCTTTGCATCACAGACTTTCTTAAATAATGGAACAAAACTATATTCTTTTCATAGTCGTACAGCGTGGAAACTGACTCTTCAGTTGAAACAAACCATAATCTCAATGTAAACTTGTCCCAGCTGCCTGTTGCTGGCCCATATCCCTCCAAACCTTTCCTATTCAGGTACTTATCCAAATGTCTTTTAAACGTTGAAACTGTATCTACATCCACCCCTTCCTCAGGAAGATCATTCCACGCTCACACCACCCTCTGCATAACAATTTGCCTCTTACATCCTTTTGTTTTGAATATCTCTGTCCTCTAGCCTTAAAAATGTGTCCCCTCTTCTTGAGCCTCCCTCATTCTGGGCAAAGGCAAATGCCATTAACTCTATCTAGATCCCTCATCTTTTTCATAAACTTCCATAAGGTCATTTCTCATTCTCCAGGTTCCAGTGTAAAAAAGACTCAGCCTATCCAGCCATTTTTCCGAACTCAAGCCTTCCAGACCCAGCAACATCCTGGTAAATATCTTCTGAACCCCCTGCAGCTTAATAATATCCTCCACATAACTGGGCGATCAGAACTGGATGGAGTATTGCAGAACAGGCCTCACCAGTGTCTGTACAATCTCAACATGACGTCCCAAATCCTCCACTCAATGGACTGAGCAATAGTCAGGCATACCAAGCACCATCTATTCCAACCTGTGATGCAAACTTCAAGAATTATGTACTTAAACCCGGAGGTCCCTCTGCTCTAAAACACTAACCGAGGCCCTAACATTAATTGTATAAGCTCTACCCTTGTTTGTTTTACCAAATGCATTACCTCGCATTTATTCAGATTGAATTCCAACAGCAGTTTTTCAGCCCATTCACCCATTTCATCAAGATCCCTTTGTAATCTCAAAAAACCTCCTTCACTGTCCATGATTCCAACCTCCAGCCTTCCAGCCAATCACAATTGTACCAATACCTTTGCTCGGTTGTCAATGGTACCAATACCTTTGCTCGGGGCTCCATAATTTCTTCCCTAGCATTCCACAATGTCCTGTGATACACATAATCAGGTCCTGGGGCATTCCATACCTTTGTGTTTTAAAATCTCCAGCACCACCTCTTCTATAGTATGCACTCTTTTCAAGTCGTAGAGAAGAACAGCATGGAAACTCGTCTAGGCTGACCAGAAGACCTCAACAAATCCATCCCATTAATCAGCATTTGACCCATATACCGCTAAACTCTGACTATTCATATACCCATCCAGATACCTTTTAAACGTTGTCATAGTATCAGTCTCTGTTACATTCTCCCTCCGCTTGTTCCATACCCACATCACTGTATGCATGAAAAAGCTATCCCTTCGGTCCCTTTTAAACCTTTCTCCTCTAACCTCAAACCTATGCTCTCTCGTTTTCCCAACCCCGAGGAAAAGACCTTGAATCTTTACCCAATCCATGCCCCTCATGTTTATATAAACCTTTGTCAGGTCACCCCTCAGTCTCCGATGCTCCAGGGAAAATAAACCCAGCTTACTCAGCAACAACCCTGGCAACATCTTGTTAATCTTTTCTGAGCACTTTCCAGTTTCACAACATCATTCCTAGAGCAGGGAGACTGGAATTGCTGAATACTCCAATTGTGGTCTAACATATTACTCTTGTTCTCCGAGTTGCCTTGTCTTTGTCCACAGTAAGTTCTTGAGTACAAAATGTGTTTAGGGTCTGAGCCATATTCTACAGTTCCACACATTGATAGCCTCATTGATCTTTTAGGGCCCCTATTTCGTCTCGAGTTACTCTTTTGCTCTTAATATATTTATACAATCACTTTTGGATTCTCCTTATCCTTCTCTGTCAAAGTTATTTCATGTCCCCTTTCTGCATTCCTGATTTCCACCCAAAGTATACTCTTACAGCCCCTGTTATCCTCAGGGATTCCCTTGATCCAGCTGGCTATACCTGACATGTTGCCCCCTTTTCCTTGACCAGACGCTCAATAGACAGCCAGTGTTTCCGAATGCTGTCAGCATTGAGCTGCACACAAACAGGAACATGCTGGCGCTGATCGCTCAATTTATCTCACTTTTAAAATATTCTCACTTGCGAGACTTCCCTTTCCCTGCAAATAGACTCCCCAATCACCTTTTGAAAGTTCCTGGCTGATACGACTAAAATTAGACTGGCCCCACTTTATAACTTGAACTTGTGGACCAGGCCTGTCCTTTTCCATTGCTGTTTTCAAAACTAATAGGACTGTGATCACTTTAGCAAAATGCGTTCCCACTAACACCTCAGTGCCTTTCCCTACCTTGTTTCCCAAGTGGAGGTCAGGTTTTACACCTATTTACATACTATTTGGGAGTTTTCTGGAACGCAATTACGAAATTTCGCTGTTCCTAACATTGAATAGTGGCAATGCCAATCTAGATTTGGAAAGTTAAAAAACCCCGACCATAACAGCCTTATTATTATGATTGATATTTGAGATCTCCCGACATATTTGTTCCTCAGTCTGCCATGGATTATGCAGGATCAGTACACTGGTATCAAAGTGATGACCCATTCTTATTTCACAGTTCCTCCAACGCAGTGGGCGATCCCACAGCAATGTCCTCTCTAAATATTGCTATGATGTTTCATGCATTCAAAACACACCACCACGCGTCCTTCCCCTCTCACCACCCCTGCTGCCCTTCGTGAACAAAGGACCCACATTAGCGATCCTCCAGTCATTTGATACTTCACCTGTGGCCAGCAATGTATTAAATATATCCACCAGGGCCCCAATTATCTCCTCCCTTACCTCCCATAGCAACCTAGGATACATTTTATTGGGCACTGGGGGTTTTTCCAGCTTTATGCCTGTGAAAACATTTAATATCACCCCTTTATCGATCTTAATATGTTCTAGAGTCTCACCATCCCAACTGAAATCCCCGGCTACAAAGTCTTTCTCCTGTGTGAATACAGATGGGAAGTATTCATTGAAGACCTCACCTACGTCTTCTGGCTCCATGCACGGATTGTCCCTTTGGTTTCTATCAGGCCTCACTCTTTCCCCAGTAATCCTCTTATTCTATCTATACTGATAAAATACCTTGTGGATTTTCCTTTATAGTATCCGACAAGGAGATTTTATGGCCATTGTTTTCCCCTCATTTCTAAAGACCCCTTTTCAGTCCCTAAACTTTTGGATGGCTTCGCCTGGTTTTATTACACTGTATTCTCTTTATCAATCTCACGATATCGCTTGATCAGTATTCGCTGGACTTTCTGCCTTTACTATTCCCTCGTCAGGAACACACTGGCCCTGAATTCTCACTGTATCACTTTAACATACTCCCACTTTCCAAGTATAGACCCAACTGCAGATAGTCCTCCCTGTCTTTGTTTGTCAGATCCTCTCTATTGATCGTGATACTGATCGGAGACTCAGTTGTGAGGGGGACAGACAGGAGATTCTTTGGCTGCAGCAGAGATCCCAGGATGGTGTGCTGCCTTCCGGGTGCGAGGGTCAAGGATGTCTCTGTGCAGTTAATGAACATTCTGAAGGGGAGGGTTAGTAGCCATTGGTCATTGTGCACATCGGCCCACATGACAGTGGTAGACAATGGGATGGGGTCCTGTGAAATGAGTATCAGGAGGTAGGTGAGAGGTTTAAAAGGATAACCTCAAGGGAAGTTATCTACAGATTATTCCCAGTGCCACCTGCCCCGTTGAGGACTGAAATAGAAAGATAGGCCAGCTAGATGTGTGGCTGAGGAGCTCGGGGATGAGGTAATGTTTGGATCATTGAGATCTCTTCTGGGTTGAGGTGACCTGTACAAGGGGGAACAGGTTTGACTTAAACCAGAGCGGCACCAAGATCACTGCGAGGGAGATTTGTTAGTGTTACCTGGGAAGGGTTTAAACAAGGTTGGCAGGGACTCTGAGTAAGAGAGGTACCATCGGCCAGTCAGGAGAAAAATATGTTAGCCACCGAGAACAAGTTTCCTATTCTGGATATCCTGGGGCACAATCAAGGGAGGGAAAAGACTACTGGCTTAACGTGCATTTATTTCAACACACGAGGCCTGACTGGTAAGGCAGACGATCTCAGAGCATGGATTGGCTCTGGGGACTGGGATATTATAGCCATAACAGAAACATGTCTGAGAGAAAGGCAGGTCTGACAGAGTGAGTGAGATGGGAGAGTTGCACTTTTCATAAGGGAGGGCAGAACAACAGTGTTTAGAAGGGATACTCTTACGGGATCATCAAATGAGGCCATATGGTTAGAAGCTTGAAAGAAGAAGGGGATGGACTCTGTTGGGGCAGTGTTCTAGCCAGTGGATACTAGAGGAGCAGATGTGTAGAGAGAGTGCAGGTACCTATAGAAATAATAATGTAGTATTGGTTGGAGATGTTAACTTCCTCTGGATGGACTGGGCCGCTCACAGAGTAAAAGGCCTGTATGGAGTCAAATGTGTCCAAGAAATTTTCCTAAACCAAGATGTAACTCTAACATGGCCTATCTCTACTCAGGCGGGTGCAACACTGGACCTCACCTTAGAAAACGAGATCTGGAAAGTGACTGAAGTGTCAGTCAGAGAGCACTTCGGGTCCAGTGACCACAACTTTCTTCGTTTTAACATAGTTATGGAAAAATATCTGACAGGTCCACAGATGAAACTGGAGCAGGGCCAGGTGGCCATTCGGCAGGATTGGGTGAATAAAAAATCACAGAACACCAGGTTATAGTCCAATAGGTTGATTTCAAAGCAGCAGCTTTCGAAGGGCAGGTGATAATCCTAAAAAGTGAAAGGCAGAAACTAAATGTGTTTGATATTACATTCCATGACACTGCTATCCTGCTGTTATAAATTCTATGCCTTTTGATTGTGCTCCACAACCACCTGATGAAACAGTGCTCTGAAATCTAGTGTCTCTAAACAAACCTGTTGGACTGTACGCTGGTGTTGTGTGATTTTTAACATTGTCCACCCCAGTCGAACACCGGCTCCTCCACATTATAATTACCATCGATTGGGTGAGTCTATTTGAAGGAAAAGGAATGACCGGCAAACGGGAGGGTTTTAAAAGTGTGATCTCAAGAATCCAGGGCCAGTATATCCCTGTTAGGGTGAAGGGAAAAGCTGGCAGGCTTCGGGATCCCTGTCTACTGAGGGTTATTGAGGCTCTGTTCAGGAAAAATAAAACAGCATACATTGGGTTTAATTTATCCATATCTTTTTCCAGTCTGAAAGACACGATTAATCTGTGGAGACTCTGCAATCCTCTCAGGTCCTTGCTGCAGTCAGGATCTGTCGAACTCACTCCAATGCCTGTTACTCTCCTGATCCAGTTCTATAAAGACCCACTATCTGTGTAACCTCCGCCCGTGGCTATCTCCCACCCTGTCAATGCAAGCTCCTCCAGTCTCTCCATCCATCTACTCATCTCCATAACCTTCTCCAGCTCTTACACCTCTATCTGTGTAAATGCCACCCTCCCCTACAAACCTTCCCACTTTGACTGAACTGCAGGAGGTTACTAATACTTCCGTATCTGTGAAAATGTCTCCAACCATCCCATCCTACCAACATCCTTGTTCCTGTAAACTGCTTCATCCCTCCCAACCTCCCCATCTCCATGACCTCCTGCAGGCCCTATAGCACTGTAACTTCTTGTGGCTTTATTGTCCTCCCTCCCTGTCATACTACCTCCCGTCCTCACACCCATCCCAGTCAGGATCGTCTGCTCCAGATCAGACCGTTGCTGTCTGTTACCCTCGACAATCCTAGCAACCCTTCCTATTTGTGTCTCTTTATTCAGATCCCATCTCTCCAGTTTTCGGAAGCCTCTTTGTGCCATTGTGAGTCTCCTCATTTACAACGTAGAACAGTACAGTACAGCACATGCCCTTCGGCCTTAATTTTGTGATGACATTTTATCCTGCCGACCCTGTATTTTACTATTATCCATTTGCCTATCTAAGAATTGCTTAAATGTCCCTAATGTATCGGACGCTGCTACCACTGTTGGCAGTGCTTTCCACTCAAAAGCGACACGATGTGTAAAGAACCCACCTCTGACACCGCCTATAAAACCTCGTCTGATCACCTTCAATTTATGCCACCTCGTCATTTCCAGTTTTGCAATGGGAAAAGTATCTGGTTATCCTCTCTATCTAAGCCTCTCATCATCTCGTTCACCTCTATCAAGTCACCTCTCCTCCTTTTTCATTCCAAGGAGAATAGCCCTAACTCCCTCAAAATTTCTACATAAGATCTCCCCTCCAGGCCAGGCAGTATCCCTCGCGCCCCCCCACGATGTTGTGCCGAACTTCTATCCTAGATTAAGCACCCATCCATGTACCTATCCAAATGCCGCTTAAAGGTCGCCAATGAATCTGACTCTACCACTCCCTCGGGCAGCGCATTCCATGCCCCCACCACTCTCTGGGTAAAGAACCCAACCCTGACATCTCCCCTATACCTTCCACCCTTCACCTTAAATTTATGTCCCCTTGTAACACTCTGTTGTACCCGGGGAAAAAGTTTCTGACTGTCTACTCTATCTATTCCTCTGATCATCTTATAAACCTCGATCAAGTCACCCCTCATCCTTCGCCGTTCCAACGAGAAAAGGCCGAGAACTCTCAACCTATCCTCGTACGACCTACTCTCCATTCCAGGCAACATCCTGGTAAATCTTCTCTGCACCCTCTCCAAAGCTTGCACATCTTTCCTAAAGTGAGGCGACCAGAACTGCACACAGTACTCCAACTGTGGCCTAACCAAAGTCCTGTACAGCTGCAACATCACCTCACGACTCTTGAATTCAATCCCTCTGCTAATGAACGATAATACTCCATAGGCCTTCTTACAAACTCTATCCACCTGAGTGGCAACCTTCAAAGATCTATGTACATAGACCCCAAGATCCCTCTGTTCCTCCACCTGACCAAGAACCCTACCATTAACCCTGTATTCCGCATTCTTATTTGTTCTTCCAAAATGGACAACCTCACACTTGGCAGGGTTGAACTCCATCTGCCACTCCTCAGCCCAGCTCTGCATCATATCTAAGTCCCTCTGCAGCCGACAACAGCCCTCCTCACTGTCCACAACTCCACCTATCTTTGTATCATCTGCAAATTTACTGACCCACCCTTCGGCTCCCTCATCTAAGTCATTAATAAAAATTACAAACAGCAGAGGACCCAGAACTGATCCCTGCGGAACTCCGCTTGTAACTGGACTCCATGCTGAATATTTACCATCTACCACTACTCTGACTTCGACCGGTTAGCCAGTTTTCTATCCAATTGGCCAAATTTCCCTCTATCCCATGCCTCCTGACTTTCCGCATAAGCCTACCATGGGGAACTTTATCACATGCCTTACTAAAATCCATGTACACTACATCCACTGCTCTACCCTCATCCACATGCTTGGTCACCTCCTCGAAGAATTCAATAAGACTTGTAAGGCAAGACCTACCCTTCACAAATCCGTTCTGGCTGTCTCTAATCAAGCAGTGTCTTTCCAGATACTCGTAAATCCTATCCCTCAGTACCCTTTCCATTACTTTGCCTACCACAGAAGTAAGACTAACTGGCCTGTAATTCCCAGGGTTATCCCTATTCCCTTTTTTGAACAGGGGCACAACATTCGCTACTCTCCAGTCCCCTGGTACCACCCCAGTTGCCAGTGAAGACGAGAAGATCATTGCCAACGGTACTGCAATTTCCTCTCTTGCTTCCCACATAATCCTAGGATATATCCCGTCAGGCCCAGGGGACTTGTCTATCCTCAAGTTTTTGAAAATGTCCAACACATCTTCCTTCCTCACAGGTATCTCTTCTAGCTTATCAGTCCGTTTCACACTCTCCTCTTCAACAATACGGTCCCTCTCGTTCGTAAATACTGAAGAGAAGTACTTGTTCAAGACCTCTCCTATCTCTTCCGACTCAATACACAGTCTCCCACCACTGTCCTTGATCGGACCTACCCTCGTTCTCGTCATTCTCAGGTTTCTCACATACGCATAGAATGCCTTGGGGTTATCCTTGATCCTATCCGCCAGGGATTTTTCATGCCCTCTCTTAGCTCTCCTAATCCCTTTCTTCAGGTCCCTTCTGGCTATCCTGTATCCCTCCACTGCTCTGTCTGAACCTTGTTTCCTCAACCTTATGTAAACCTCCTTCTTCCTCTTTACTAGACATTCAACCTCCCTCGTCAACCAAGGCTCCCTCACACGACCATTTCTTTCCTGCCTGATCGGTACATACATATCAAGGACACGTCGTATCTGCTCCTTGAAAAAGTCCCACATTTCCACCACATCCTTCCCTGACAGCCTATGCTCCCAACGTATGCTCCTCAAATCTTACAGCATCGTAATTTCCCTTCCCCCAATTGTAAAAACTTCCTTGTTGTGCGCACCTCTCTCTCCATAACCAAGGTGAAAGTCAGAGAATTGTCGTCGCCATCACCAAAATGTTCACCCACTAACAAGCCCACCACTTGTCCCGGTTCGTTACCGAGTACCAAATCCAATATGGCCTCCCCTCTGGTTGGACAATCTACATACTGTGTTAGAAAAGCTTCCTGGACACACTGCACAAACACCGCCCCATCCAATCTACTTGATCTAAAGAGCTTCCAATCAATATTTGGGAAGTTGAAGTCGCCCATGACTACGACCCTGTGGCTTCTGCACCTTTCCAAAATCTGTTTCCCAATCTGTTTCTCCACATCTCTGCTGCTATTGGGCGGCCTATAATAAACACCCAACAAGGTGACTGCACCTTTCCTATTTCTGACTTCAGCCCATACTACCTCCAGAGGCAGATCCCCCTCAAACTTCCTTTCTGCAGCCGTTATACCATTTCTAATTAGCAATGCCACCCCCCTCCTTTTTTACCACCCTCCCTAATCTTACTGAAACATCTGTAACCAGGAACCTCCAACAGCCATTCCTGTCCCTCATCTATCCACGATTCCGTGATGTCCACAACATCGTAGTCCCAGGTACCGATCCACGCCTTAAGTTCACCCACCTTATTTCTGATACTCCTTGCATTGAAGTATACGCACTTGAGCCCATCTCTGTGTCCGCAAGTAGTCCCTGTCAGTGCTACCTTCTCCACAGCCTCCCTACAGTCTTGGACATCCTGACACACAGCTAGCTTACTTGCTGGACTACAAATCCAGATCCCATCCCCCTGCCAAATTAGTTTAAACCCCCCCGAAGAGTGCTAGCAAACCTACCCCCCAGGATATTGGTGCCCTTCTGGTTCAGGTGCAAACCGTCCTGTTTATACAGGTCCCACCTTCCCCAGAATGCAGTCCAATTGTCCACTCAAATACTAATCACTTGCCTTCCCGCCCAGCTATGCGCTCCAACCTCACTTTCGCTACCCGCTACAGGTAAGTAATTTTGAAACAAACTGTCTTACCTTAGCTGTAGTCTCCCGGGTTCGTTTTTCCTCGGCCGCTGCTCCCACTCAACTTCTCGCCCTTCTTCTCTCTTTCCATCTCTCCATCTCTCTCTCTTACTCGCACTGTCTCTCTCTCACACACGCGCTCTCTATCTATCTCTCTCTCTATCTTGCTCTCGCCGACTCTCTTCCCTCCCCTTATTCTCTCTCTCTTGTTTCTTTTCTCCGTCCCTCCCTCTCACTCTCTGTCTCTGTCTCTGTCTCTCTCTCTCTTTCTGTCTCGCCCTCTCTTGCCCCTGCGCTCTCGCTGTCACCCTCTCTCTCCCACGCCCTCTATCCCGCCCCCTTTCTCTCTCGCCTCCTCTCTATCAAATCCTTCTTCTCTCTCTCGTCTCTCTCAATATCAGTCTCTCTCTCTCACCCTCGTGCTCTTTCTCCGCCCATCACACTGTCTCAATCACCTTCACTCTCTTTCTTGCCCTCACTCTCTTTCTTGCCTTCGCTCTCTCTCTTCCCCTGCTTCCCACCTTTAGCTCTCTCATTCCCTTTCTCTCTCCTTCGCCCCCTCTGTTTCGATCCGTCTCTCTCACCCCCTCTATCTGTCTTTTGCCTCCCTCTCTCTCTCGAACCCTGTTTCTCTCTATCTTGCTCCCTCTGCCTCTCGTCCCTCCTCAATCTCTCTTGCTCATCTCTCTTTCTCACTCTCTTACCTCCTCCCTCTCCCGCTCCATCTTTCTCTGATCCCTCTCTCCTTCCCCCTCCTTCTCTCTCTTGCCCTCCTCTCTCTCCCTCCCTCTCTCTCATCTCGATATCTCTCTCGTCCCGTCTTTCTCTCTCTCTCACCTTATCATTCTCTCTCACACTCTAAGTCCCTTGCCAACTCTCTGTCCCCCTCACTCTTTCTCTCGCCCTTTCTCTTTCACTCGCCCTCTCACTCACTCTCTCACTCTCTCCTTTGCCTCTTTCTTTCTTTCTTTGGTTCTTTCTTTCTTTCGTTCTTTCCTTCGCTATTCCTTCCTTCCTTCCTTCCTTCCCTACTTCCCTTTTTATCCTCTTTTCTTTTTTGTTTTCTATTTTCTTTTCTCATTTTCTTTTCTTTGCTCTGTCTCTCGCTCTTGCGCCCCTTTCTCTCGACCCTCTCTCTCTCTCGACCCTCTCTCTCAGGTATCCTCTATCTCTCTCTTGCCCCTTTATTCTCTCTTTCTCTTCCCTCTCTCCTCTTCTCTCTCTCTCTCCCTCGCCTCCCCATCAGTCTCGTCCCCTTTGTCTCTCCTTCTCCCTCTCTGTCTCGAAGACTTGCCCCATTTCTCTCTCGCCCCCTCCCTCGCACCTCTCTCAGTCTCACTTTCTGTCTCGTCTCTGTCTCTCATTATCTCCTCCCCGTCTGTGTCTCTCTCCCTCGCATACCCTATATCTCTCCCTTGTTCCCCTCTCTCTCTCTCTCCGCTCCTTCTCTCTCTCCACCTTTTCTATCTCCTATTCTCTCCCTTTGTGTCTCTCTCTCCCCACCTGCCTCCGTTTCTGTCTGATTGAATCTCTCTCCCTCCTCTCCCTCCCTCCCTCTCTGACACACGCCGTCTCCCTGATCCTTCCCTCTCACTCTGCCCCAGAGACAGGTGGTGGGGTTGGGGGTGAGGCTGCGTATGGTGGGTGGGGGTGGGGGTGAGAGGATAGAGATGTGGGAGATAGTAGGAGGAGGGGAAATTGAGGTAGAGATGGAATTGCGGGGGGAGTGAGAGACAGCAGGATGAGGGGTAGAAGGAAGAGTGGAGGCAGGTGGAAAACGGGGGTTGGGGATGCGTGAGGTAGAGAGGGGGAGTGAAAGGGAGTGGTGGTGTGAAAGAGTGAGTGTGCAGAAAGAGAGAGAGGGGGGATCGAGGTGATGAAAAAGAGTAGGAGAGAGGAAATGGGGAGGCCAGGCTGCAGTGGGGAGACAGAGGGAGTTAAACTCAGCTCCTGAGTGCGGTGTCCTCCCATCCCCTGAGGACCAGGACTTGGGGCTGAGTCTGTCTCTCTCCAGCCCAGCTTCTCCAACACAAAGACACACAACAACATCGGTCACTCTGCTGCTCGGCACACTTTAATCAACATTAGTTTTGTTTACAAATGGAAGTGATGGATACAGTCAGTGGGATGGTGCCTTTTGTGACTGGCCCCTGAGTTATGAGAAACATTGAAATGTTTCCCTGTAACCCGCCTGTGGGATAAGGATGGACAAACCAGCGATACCCTCAGTCTGTTACCATAGCGACAGGCTGCTCCATCGCTGAAACACTGAACTGAAATGAGAAAATCCCGGATGGTGTGATTAATGAGGGAATTTTATTGATGGATGGATTTGGGTGAAGGGATATTTCAGCACATTCTCCAGCTGCTGCCTGAACTTAGTCTGGGTCACGGCATAAATCGCGGTGTTTGTGCAGCAACTGAGGAGCTGCAGCATGAAGCCCAATTCCCGCACAAAGCCATCGAGAAACACAGGTGTATACACAACATACAACATCCGTCTCCATATAGAATACAGCATTAACGTTGACCATGACAGGATTAAATTGGCCGAGATCACAAATAGTAAAATGATGGATTTTTTTCGGTTTCTCATTTCTGTGTCAGACTGAGCGTCCCCATTGGTGAGAGCGCGGAGTCTCCTGCGGGCTCTGCTGGTCAATAAAATGTGTCTGACGGTGAGAACATTGAGCAGCAGAATCAGGAGAAATGGGACACACGGGGTTAGACTGTGGTGGAGGAGCTCGATTGTGACCCAGACACTGGAGTAATAAACAGCGCCTGTTACATCACAAAACCAGGGGCGGTTCCACAGCCGATACCGAGCCGTGAGCATAAAATACCAGGAAATGTTCTTTAAACAGCTCAGCACAGTCACTGCTCCCAGAACCACAGCCGCCGTTTTCTCACTGCAATATTTACTTTTCAGCTTCTGGCAACAAATGGCCACAAAACGATCAAAGGTGAAAGTGACGGTGAACCAGACAGAGCAGTCAGTGGCTGCATAAAGCAGGACGGCGTGGATATTACACACAGGGACGGAGTCCCTCAGAAAATAAAACTGTTTCCGATAAACAATGGGAATGTGTCTCAGGATCAGGTCGAAGATAATGACCAGGAGATCCGCCGCTGCCATGGCCCCCAGGTAACGTCTGACACATGGAGACAATCCACAATCTTTATAAAGCAGGACGTAGATGGTCACTACGTTAACTGTGAGGAAGGAAAACAAACCCATTATCCATCATCCTGGAGGCAAAGGGACCCGTTTGATCGGGGACCCAGTGAGATTTTCAAATGTGTCCCTGTATTCAGGTATTTATTAAAATAATTGGAGCTGGAATAACAAATGGGAAGGTCTGAATTACTGACAAAAATGCAATATATACCACAAGAAACCCTCCCTCCCCAAACACACAGAGACACATCCATAAGGACAGATGGTTTCCAGAACATTCCCACACACTCGATCACTCGAGAGCAGACACAGGTCACTCCTTCCCAGTTCCTAATACAGAGGGTGGAAACATTGTTGTCCTGAAGAATTCTCTCCCAGTTTCCTGAAGACAAACAGAGTTTGGGAATCTCTGTACTTTGGTCTAAATTGTGGTCTTCACCCCTTTAACTGCCTGAGGGGACTTCGGAACAGTGTCTCCTTCTCCCTGGAACGGGATCTTTTCCCTCGGGATCTTATCGTTTGTTCAAGTCACTGACGTCCGGCCATTAACAAACAATGTCAGAGACAGAACGTTCCGGGCAATGTCAGTTATAGAATGCTTGGGACAGAACGTTCCGGGGAATGTCAGTTATAGAATTTTGGGGACAGAACGTTCCGGGGAATGTCAGTCATAGAATGTCAGGGACAGAACGTTCCGGGGAATGGCAGCTATAGAATGTTTGGGACAGAACGCTCCGGGGAATGTCAGTTATAGAATTTTGGGGACAGAACGTTCCGGGGAATGTCAGTTATAGAATGTCAGGGACAGAACGTTCCGGGGAATGGCAGTTATGAAATGTTGGGGACAGAATGGTCCGGGGAACTCCTTGACTTTTCATTCACCTTTCCCTCCTAATCACTCCACCCTCCTCTCTGACCTATCACCTCTCACCCACCCCTATCTACCGATCACATTCCCAGCTCCCCTCTCCCCAGCCTCGGCCCCAGCCCCAGCCCTAGCACCTCCCATTTATCTCTCAGCCCCCATGGCCACAAGCCTCATTACTGATTACGGGATTATGCCCGAAACGTTCATTCCCTTGCTCCTCAGATGCTGCCTGACCTGCTGTGCTTTTCCAGCACCACCTTCCCAGTCAGGAAACAGTCTGACACAATCATACTCACGGGATCAGACCTGATGGGTCTTGTTTCATGAAGCCCCATCATCATCCCTGGGTATATCCTGTCCCACCAGCAGGACAGACACACCAGCGGTGGGCACTCCCTGGAATGGAGTCAGGGTAGGCGAATCCCTGCAATTCCCCAACATTGATTCCAAAACCTGGGAAATCTCATGGTAACAGGTCACAGATGGCCAAGGAAATCGCCTGATGATGCACATCCCGGCCCCTCACCTTTCCACCTGTCCCTCTGGTGGTTGCTCAGGTCCCTTCGATGTTGAAACAAATCAGAGGAGGCACTGAGGGTGATAAGGGCACAGACCGTCCTCTGGGTGTGGGATTCAATGTCCATCACCAAGAGTGTCCCCACAGGCTCCCCACGGACTGAGAAGGGAGAGGCCTCACATACACAGCAGCCAGACTGGGAGAAGTGATGGGGGAACCAACAAGAGGGAAACATTCTCACCAAACCCCTTGTCCCAGGGAGATCTGTCCCTATCAGTACCTGTCGGAACAGCCTGCACACAGTACTCGTGGAGGTACAGTCTCAGCCTCATATTGAAGACCCCGCTCACTGTGTTATGTGGCACTCCCTCCTGTGTAGTAGGACATACTTATAAAGGACCAAGCACATGGAAGGTGGCCATTCATGAGGCACTGTGGGCTAGCAACAGCTGCAGCCTTCCCTCCATTGTAAAGTTCAGAAGTGGGTTGTTCACTGATGGTTCCAAAACGTGCTGCCCCATTCCCAACTACACCTGTACTGAAGCAGGCTATTCAGGCCATCAAAAGTTTCATCCATGACAACATCCACCTGGTCCGTTGATCGATTTATGTTGACGGGCTGGTCTGCCGAGCGCCTTCCTGTCTCTCGACCAGGAGAAGGCGTTCGACAGGGTCGATCACGAGTACCTGCTTGGGACTCTGTGGGCATTCATGTTCGGGACGCGGTTCGTCGCCCGGATCCGACTTTTGTACACCGCCGCAGAGTGTCTGGTTAAAGTTAATGGGTCCCTGACGGCCAGGTGTATTCCCTGTGCATGGAGCCTTTCCTGCGCCTCTTGCGGAGGAGGTTGTCTGGGCTGGTTCTGCTCGGTGCGGGCACGGGGGTGGTACTCTCTGCCTACGCCGACGACGTGCTCATCACTTTCACCGACCCGGCTGACCTGGGGAGGATGCGCGAGTGCCAGGCCGTGTACTCGGCGGCTTCTTCCGCCAGGATCAACTGGGCCAAATGTTCCGGACTACTGGTCGGTCCGTGGCGGGTGGACTCTCTGCCGGAGGAGTTACGGGGGTTCAGCTGGAGTACCACCTATCTCCTCTACCTGGGGGTCTCCCTCAGCCCGGCTGAGGAATCCTGGCCGGCCAACTGGCCGGAGCTGGAGGCCAAAGTCTCGCCTCGCCTAAGCCGCTGGACAGGACTGCTCCGAGTGCTATCTTACAGGAGTCGAGTGCTGTTCAAAAACCAGCTGGTGGCCGCCATGCTGTGGTACCGGCTGGTCACTTTGGTCCCTCTTCCTGGCTTTGTCGCTGACATCCAGAGAACGTTGGTCGACTTCTTCTGGGACAAAAAGATGCACTGGGTCGCTGCGCAAGTTCTGAGTCTCCCTGTTGAGGACCGCGGTCAGTCGCTGGTGTGCGTCCGCACCCAGGTCGCGACGTTCCGCCTTCAGACCTTGCGGCGATACCTTTACGTCGAGCCTCCTCCTGGTGGTGCGCCCTGGCGACGTATTTTTTCTGCCAGGTGCGTAACCTCAACTACGACACGCAGCTCTTGTTCGTCGACCGTGACGGTTTGGAGGTCGCCCTCAAGACGCTGCCTGTCTTTTACCAGGACCTGATCACTGTTTGGAACATGGTCGAATCGCGTCGCGCCTACCCTCCGGCTGGAGTAGCTACTGTCGTCAGGGAGCCGTTGCTCAGGAATCCGCACCTCCGTACTCGCGGGTACGAGTGGCAGTCGGAGGGGAGGGCCGTGACGGCGAGGGCGACCAGGGTCGGGGACGTACTGGGTGCCGGGAGCCTGGGCTGGACGCTGCCGCAGGACATAGCTAACAGGGCAGCGGTAGACGTCTGGTACGTGGCCACCACCATCCGACGCCTTAAAACGGCGGTGCTCGGACCCGACGTAGTGCACCAGTTGGAGGACGCTCAGGTGTGCGGTGGGATCCCGTCCGCGCTCATCCGAGCCCGGACGGAATTTCACATTGGCCCCAAGGTCCCGTACTTCCCGCGGGAGCCTGTGCCCCACAACCTGAGCCGCCTCCGGAATTTTAATTTTGTTTCCTTCAAAGGTATAAAAAGGAGAGCCCTGTATAGACTGCTGCTGCACACCGTCCACCTCTTCTCCCTCATCCACCGCCCGGACACGCCTTGGCATGCCCATTTGCCATCGGGCAGTGGGGATCCCCAATGGAGGGCTCTCTACGCGGGAGTCCTCCCCTTTTCTCTCTGGGATCTGGGGTGGAGGGTGCTGCACGCAGCAGTCCCCTGCAACCACAGGTTGCGGTGGTTCACGGACTCCCAGCCCAACTGCTTGTTCTGTGGCGCTGTGGAGTCCGTGGATCATGTATATATTGGGTGTGGGCGTTTCCACTCCCTTTTTGATTTTCTCAAAAACCTTCTCCTCTGCTTTTGGCTGCACTTCAGTCCCACGCTCCTGATCTTCGGGCACCCGGTACAGAGGAGGGAGGGCAGGTCTGAAGACCTCCTCGTGGGTCTGCTCCTGGGCCTGGCCAAACTGGCCATCAACAGGTCCAGGCAGCGGGCCGTGGAGGGGGTCGTTAGGGCCGACTGCCTGCCCCTCTTCCGGGGTTACGTTAGAGCCCGGGTGTCCTTGGAGAAGGAGCACACGGTTTCCACCAACACCCTGGAGTTGTTCAGGGAGAGGTGGGCGCCGCAGGGAGTGGAGTGCATCATTTCTCCCTCCAACTCTATTTTGATTTCGTCCCTACCCTCCCCTTAACTGTTTTGATTACACAGCATTGCTTGTAATGGTTTGAAGGGCAGTGCTTGTCACTGGCCACTCGGGTGTTTTTCATATCTTCCTGGTGGTGGAATTTGAATAAAGATTCGTGCACCTTGTGTCTTTCACTGTGTCTCGCACCTGCAAAAAAAAAGAAAAAAAAATAAAGGACCAAGCGTATGGAAGGTGGCCATTCATGAGGCACTGTGGGCTAGCAACAGCTGCAGCCTTCCCTCCATTGTAAAGTTCAGAAGTGGGTTGTTCACTGATGGTTCCAAAACGTGCTGCACCATTCCCAACTACACCTGTACTGAAGCAGGCTATTCAGGCCATCAAAAGTTTAATCCACGACAACATCCACCTGGTCCGTTGATCGATTTCTGTCAACGGGCTGGTCTGCCAAGCGCCTTCCTGTCTCTTGATGAGGAGAAGGCGTTCGACAGGGTCAATCATGCGTACCTGCTCGGGACTCTGCCGGCATTCGGGTTTGGGATGTATTTCCTCACCCGGATCCAACTTTTGTACACTGCCACAGAGTGCCTGGTTAAAGTTAATGGGTTCCTGACGGCGCCCCTTCACTTCGGGAGAGGAGAACTTCAAAGCTGCCCCCTGTCCGGCCAGCTGGATTCCCAGTGCGTGGAGCCTTTCCTGTACCTCTTGCGGAGGAGGCTGTCAGGTCTGGTTCTGCGCGGCACAGGCACGGGGTTGATCCTCTCGTCCTACACCGACGACATCCTCCTCACTTTCACTGACCCGGCTGACCTGGGGAGGATATGCGAGTGCCAGGCCGTGTACTCGGCAGCGTCTTCCGCCAGGATCAACTGGGGAAAATGTTCTGGACTACTGGTCCGTCCGCGGGGGGTGGACTCCCTGCCCGAGGAGTTACGGGGGTCAGCTGGAGTACCGCCCATCTCCTCTACCTTGGGGTCTACCTCAGCCCAGCTGAGGAATCCTGGCCAGTGAACTGGCAGAAGCTGGAGGCCAAAGTCTCGGCTCGCCTAGGCCACTGGACAGGACTGCTCCGAGTGCTATCTTACAGGAGTCGAGTGCTGGCCATAAACCAGCTGGTGGCCGCCATGCTGTGGTACCGGCTGGTCACTTTGGTCCCTCCTCCGGCTTTGTCATTGACATCCAGAGAACGTTGGTCATTTCTTCTGGGACAAAAAGATGCACTGGGTCGCTGCGCAGGTTCTGAGTCTCCCTATTGAGCAGGGTGGTCAGTTGTTGGTGTGCGTCTACACCCAGATCGCGACGTTCCACCTTCAGACCTTGCGGCGATACCTTTACGTCGAGCCTCCTCCTAGGTGGTGCGCCCTGGCGACGTATTTTTTCCGCCAGGTGCGTAACCTCAACTACGACACGCAGCTCCTGTTCGTCGACCGTGATGGTTTGGAGGTCACCCTCAAGATGCTGCCTGTCTTTTACCAGGACCTGATCAATGTTTGGAACATGGTCGAAACGCGTCACGCCTACCCTCCGGCTGGAGTAGCGGCTGTCGTCAGGGAGCCGTTTCTCAGGAATCCGGAACTCTTTACTCCCGGGTTCGAGTGGATGTCAGAGGGGTGACCAGGGTGGGGGACATGCTGGGTGCCGGGGGTCTGGGCTGGACGCTGTTACATGATATAGCGAGCAGGGCAGCGGTAGATGTCCGGTACGCGGCCGTCGCCATCTGATGCCTTAAAACGGCAGTGATCGGACCTGATATAGTGCACCAGTTGGAGGATGCTCACTGTGCGGTGGGATCCCGTCCGCGGTCACCCCAGCCCGGACAGAATTTCACATTGGCCCCAAGGTCCCGTACTTCCTGCGGGAGCCTATGCCCCACAACCTGAGCTGCCTCCTGAATTTTTACGTACTTTTTAAGGACGTAAAAAGGTGGGCTCTATATCGACTGCTGCTGCACACCGCCCACCTCTTCTCCCTCATCCACTGTCCGGACACGCCTTGACATATCCATTTGCCACCGGGCGGTGGCGATCCCCAGTGGAGGGCTCTCTATGCGGGAGTCCTCCCCCTTTCTCTCGGGGATCTGGGGTGGAGGGTGCTGCCCGCAGCGGTCCCTGCAAATGCAGATTGCCGTGGTTCACGGACTCCGAGCCCAACTGCTTGTTCTGTGGCGCTGTGGAGTCCGTGGACAAAGTGTATATTGGGTGGGACGTTTGCGCTCCCTTTTTGATTTTCTTAAAAACCTTGTCCTCTGCTATTGGTTGCACTTCAGTCCCACGCTCCTGATCTTCGGGAACCCGGTACAGAGGAGGGAGGGCCTCCTGAAGATCTCCTCGTGGGTCTACTCCTGGGCCCGGCCAAACTGGCCATAAACAGGTCCAGGCAGCGGGCCGTGAAGGGGGTCGTTAGGGCCGACTGCCTGCCCCTCTTCCAGGGTTACGTTAGGGCGCGGGTGTCCTTGGAGAAGGAGCACACGGTCTCCACTAACACCCTGGAGTTGTTCAGGGAGAGGTGGGCGCCGCAAGGAGGGGAGTACATTATTTCCCCCTGCAACTCCATTTTGATTTAATCCCTGCCCTCCCCTTCACTGTTTGATCACACAGTATTGCCCTTTGATGTCACTGGCTTGTCACTGGCCACTCGGGTGTTTCCTTTCTTCTTGGTGGTGGAAATTTGAATAAAGGTTCGTGCACCTTGTTGTCTCTCACTTTGTTCCACACCTGCACGCACACAACATGGGTGCTGGGGAAAGAAAATAAGCACTACTGCAGTTAGGCGGTAGTGTGGGGAGTTTAAATATAAAAAAAACAGAAGTGTAGAACATTCTGTTCACTCTTAAAAATACATAATGTGGGTAACTGTGAACCTGTGATTTTTTTTCTTCATGAAGAATAACAAAATAACAGGCTGTGTCTTACATAAATGGAGAGGGATTACAGGACTCAGTGATACCGTGTGTACTGGAGGGTTCACTCTGATCTGTCCAGATATGGGAAGTGTGGCCCCATCTCTCTGATGGTCTGCTCCCTGATGTTCCCAGTGGCCCCATTACTCTCAGTTGACACCAGGTATTGGTTGGTAGTGGGAGTTGGTGAGGGAGAGGATGCTTTGACCCCTGTACCAAAAGGACACCTTTATCTGAAAGGCTATCATTCCTTTCTCCGTGGAGTCCCGAGGACAATGGGAATGGCTGCCTGCTTCTGAATGAAGAGGCTGTGGCTGCTGCCAGGACAGTGAGTATTCACCACCATGATGTTATGTGCATGGGCACACTGTAACATTAATGGGGTGAGAGACGGAGGGTCCAATCACAGGAATAGTTACTAAAGGCATTGCCAGATCAGGTAAAATGGTTAGATATGCCACATTCTCAATCCACCTCACAGAACCAGCCCAGACACCACACACCCAGAGGAGACATCTTTTCACCGTGGAACACTGTGCAGACCCGGCCAATGTACTGCTCAGTATAACCCTGCAATCTGGCCATGGTGGAACACTGCACAGATCATGTCAGAGCATTTAGCTTTAAACCATCTGTCAAATATGGGAAGCCGGGATAGACACAAAAAAACCTGCTGGTGCTGGAATCCAATGTAGACAGGCAGGAGGCTGGAAGAACACAGCAAGCCAGGCAGCATCAGGAGATGGAGAAGTCAACGTTTCGGCAGTAAGGCTGCTGCAGGAGTCCTGAACAAGGTTGACACCGGAAATGTCAAATTCCACACCTCCTGATGCTGCCTGGCTTGCTGTGTTCCTTCAGCTACCTACCTGTTCAGTGTGGGAAGCAGTGGAGACCACACTCATGCATTAATCGATAAACACGGATTAGATATCTGTCCAGCACTGACAGCTGTGAAGTGATCACCAACTTGTAACCTGGGGCAGTTATCCTCCCAGCATGTAGGACAGTGTACACCACTACAGTGCATTGATCTGTAAACAAGGAGAGTTACCCTCCTCGCATGAAGGACTGTGAACCCCACCCCAGTGCATTACTCTGTAAACTAGGGGCAGTTACCCTCCCAGCATGTAGAACTGTGTACCCCATCCAAGTGCATGGATCTACAAAACCAGGAGCAATTAAACACCGAGAATGTAGCACTGTATCCCCACACCAGTGCATTGATCTGTTAACCAGGAGCAGGTACGCTCACAGCATATAGGACTGTGTAACCCTTCCAGTGCATTGATCTGTAAACGGGGACCAGTCACCCTCCCAGTATGTAGGACTGTGTACATCGCCCCAGTGCATTGATCTGTAACCCAGGAGCAGTTACCCTACCAGCATGTAGGACTGAGTACACCATCCCAGTACATTGATCTGTAAAGCAGGCGCAGTTACCCTCCCAGCATGTAGGACTGTGTACCCCATCCCAGTACATTGATCTGTAACCCAGGAGCAGTTACCCTCCCAGCATGTAGGACTGTGTACCCCACCCCCATGCATTGATCTGTAAACCAGGAGCAGTTACCCTCCCAGCATGTAGGACTGTGTACATCGCCCCAGTGCATTGATCTGTAACCCAGGAGCAGTTACCCTACCAGCATGTAGGACTTTGTACACCACGCCACTGCACTGATCTGCAACCTAGCAGCAGATACCATCCCAGCATATAGGACTGTGTACAACCTCCCAGTGCATTGATCTGTAAAACAGGAGCAGTTACACTCCCAGCATATAGGACTGTGTCCACCACCCCAGTGCAATGATCTGTAAAGAAGGAGCAGTTACCCTCCCAGCATGTTGGGCTATATACACCCCATCCAAGTGCATTGATCTGTCAACCAGGAGCAGTTACCCTCCCAGCATGTAGGACTGTGTACCCCACCCCAGTGCATTGATATGTAAACCAGGCACAGTTACCCTCCCAGCATGTAGGACTGTGTATCCCACCCCAGTGCATTGATCTGTAAACCAGGAGCAGTTACCCTCACAGCATGTCGGACTGTGTACACCACCCCAGTGAATTGCTCAGTAAACCAGGAACAGTTACCCACCCAGCACGTAGCACTGTGTACAACGCCCCAGTGCATTGATCTGTAACCCAGGAGCAGTAACTATCCTAGCATGTCGGACTGTGCACCCAACCCCAGTACATTGATCTGTAACCCAGCAGCAGTTACCATCCTAGCATGTAGGACTGTGTACAACACCCCAGTGCATTGATCTGTAAACCAAGATCAGTTGCCCTCCAAACATGTAGGACTGTGCACCACCTCAGTGCATTGATCTGTAAACCAGGAGCAGTTACCCTCGCAGCATATAGGACTCTGTACACCACCCCAGTGCATTGCTCAGTAACACTGTGTTAGATCCTTGCCCGGCGTGGAGAATCTTGCAGCCCATGCTGGAAGTGACAGGATGTCCAGCTCCCATCCATTTCCAGCTCCATATCTCCATTGTACCATGGCAAGGATGTGCTGTGGGTGTGAACATCACTGCCAGAGAGAGGTGGCGGGCGAATCAGTTTAAATATCACCACATGGGAGGGGTTTGGGGTATAGACAGAGAGAGGGAGACTGGGAGACAGTGTCATGGAAGAATGTGTTCGCACTTTTCAGAATGCAAAAATGAAAACATTTTGACATAATCCTGTAACATGAGCCTGTGTTTCCAGGAATGATGGGTGGGTGTTCAGACGATGGAGAGTATTAAATGTGTATTTGTCCTGCTTTGTATCTGGGAGTTGGGCCAGCAAAGAATTTGACTCATTAAGCTGAATCTAACAATAATGTGTGTCAGTGATATTTTCCTTGAGTGTGACAGAAGGGTCATCCGCACAAGGCTGAGCTAGTTTCCTGGTGTTATCGTATCGAACTCACCTCATGAACTACGCACCCCAGCCCATGGTGGCCCTCTCATTCAATACCAGCCCGGTTCTCCCACCCATCATGGCTGGAGATACTAGCCATTGCCCGGATGTCCCTGGATATTCTGTGATCCCTGGCACTGGTGCAATCTTTAATAGGCCAATGGGCACAGGGTAGAGCTTTCTCTGTTTGGAGCTGCCCTGCACAGTTTACCCCGAGCATGGCAGATAACGGGCAATTGCACCACGGTTTGTCGACAGGGGCACGGTGGTCCTGGTGGAAAGGATAGTACAGAGGGAAACCATTATCTTTCCAGAGGGAGCCACACCACCAGACCCACAGAGCACGGTCTGAGCTCCCCACCAATCTCAGTGCAGTATCTGCGGTCTGAAGAAATGCCCAGCAATACAGGACAAACATCAATAACTTTCCCCCCTCTGTCAGGATAAGGGTCACTGTTTACTCTCTGCTGCCTCACATTCAATGTATATCTGTTATAGCACCGACACCCGAACAAGGCTCAATCTCCAACACTGTCACTGCCTCATGTAGCACCTTCATGTTTCTCTTTCTCTCCCCCCCTTCACTACACACCCCACATCAATAACACAGAATGGATACAACAGTGGCCTGACTCCCTCTAAACCCCTACCCATGTCCCCCCACCTTCACCAGCACTAACAGCAGAGACAAACACCCACTCCCACCCTCATTCCCTTCCCTCCCCTTCTCCCATTCCCGGAGAAACAGCCTGGAATAGGACAGAAAGGGCCAAGCCGGGTGGTGGAGTGCCCGATATCCGTTCCCTCAAACCCCTCACCCTGCCATGTGGGGAGAACCCTGGTACGAGCCGGAGAGGACCGGGACGCCTCGTGTGGAGGTTCTGAAACATCCACGTCCCACCGACCGATTAACGAGCAATGTTCAGTGAAGGGCAATTCTCACTTTAAACTCGACTGGCAGTTCCGTTTCCCCCCGGCACAACTTAGAAGCCATGGCTCAGATGCCATCTCCCTTCTGTGTCGAACTGGTTCAAATGGAATCCCCACGGTCTCGGTGGGCAGGAGGGAGAGCTCACAACACATCATCATCACCACCTCCCAGGGAGGGAGCACTGTGACTACACCTCCTACACCTCCTGTAAACAGTTCAGATACTGAAACTAATCTGTGATAGTTACTGCTCTCCTCACTTGTCCTGCCATCATCAACAATCTGTGCTCATATACACCCATGACCCTCTGCTCCTGCACTCCCTTTATAACTGTACAGCTTGTTTTAAAATGTCTTTCCTTGTCTTTCCTACCAAAGTGCATCACCTCACACTGCTGTGCATTGATCCCCATCTGCCATACACCTGAACACTACACCAAAGTGTGATTGTACTGTTAGAGTTCCACACTGTCCTCCATAGACTTTACAACTCTTCCAGATTTGGTGCCATCTACAAACATTGAGATTGTTATAGTGTCACAGTCGTCATGAAACAACTGAAATCCTGCTCACACTCACGAGTGTGAGCAAGTGAAATACTGATATATTCCCATGGACGGATTCGAATAATGACATGCTGTCAATGGAGCAACAAAATTCCTGATACAAACCAGACGGAGTGAATGAAATATTGACAAACTATAGAGCAGGAGAAATCCGGATTGGCTTCAGGTATCTGTAATGACATCAGGGTATTTATGTAATGAACTTGAAAGTGTGTACTGTACTTTTAAGATAGATGGAAAGCTGTTCTAAACTGAGAGCTTCCAAGCACCTGTGCATATGAGAGGATGGCAGACTCAGAGTGTCAAGGACAACGGAAACTATGTCACATTTGGCTGTGAAATAGATCCCTGAGATGGTTGCTGTTTGGACAACAATTCGAATTTTACCAATCAGTTTAAATTCTGCCCCAGAGTACTAAAACCAAATCAAGTTTGAATTTATTGGTTTTCAAAAATTGAACTAATGAGATGATCTGACGTTGTGCATATTAAAAATGCAGGCATTTTGAAAATTGCAGACATAGCAAATGCGATCAACACAGAACCAAGAGATTAGGAAATAGTCTCTATCAAATGTACCTTTTCATATGAAACATATCCTCAGCAAACAGAAAGAAGATGACCCAGGGAGATATACAGCCGCAAAAAGACAAACAAACAACAGTTGCTGTGAGATTTTGAAATTAAATGTGTGCAATTTTAAGAAGTGTCTTATTGAAAGAGTATATCGTTATAGAGTTGGAGTGGGGGCATAAGCAGTTAAGAGAAAGGGGGTCTCAGAGTTCAGAATGCTTGATGTATAATGTTCACTTTCAGTGTTAAAAAATAAGTTGACGTTATTATTAAAACAGTGGAATTTGGGAGTTCTCTGTAACTCATATTTTAACAGTTTACAAGGTGAATTGAGTATTTCATTATGTTTAGTTTAAATTACCAGATGAGCTCAATGCTGTGTCCTAACATTTACTGTGTTTGTATCTGTATGTCTCTGTGTGGGGAAGGTCTGGCAGTCTCTGTGGTACGTAAAGTGATGAAATGCCACCCTCTGCTGGCCTCCACCCGCCACTGCACAGGCATCAGCAGGGGGTGAAAACCAACAGGGATTCATTCAGAGAGGAAGAGAGAGAGGGCAGCTGCTCACAGCACCATCCAAACTGATGTCTTATCCATGTACTGATCTAAATATCCTTCAAACATTGTAACTGTCCGTACTTTCACCACTTCCTCTAGAAGATCATTCCACACACAAGCCAGATTCTGTCTAAAATAATTACCTCTCGTGACTTTTGTGAATCTTTTTCCTCGCACCTTAAAACATCCCTCGGTTTTGAATCCCCAACTTTAGGGAAAATAAGCCCTTTAGCTTATCTGTACCCCTCATGATTTTATAAACCTCTGTAAAGTTACCCCTTAATCTCATACTCTCCAGTGAAAAGAGTCCCAGCCTATCCCACCCTCTCCTTATAGCTCACTGCCTCCATTCCCAATAACATCCAAGGTAATGTCTGCTCAATCCTCTCCAGCTTAATAATATCAAGGTCAGTACTATCAAAGTGAATAGTCAAGGTATATTCTAAAGGTAGGAGAAACCAAAACTAGACGGTACAGGTTTAAGGTGAGAGAGGAAAAATTTAAAAGCGACCTAAGGGAAATTTTTACACCCAGAGGGTGGTGTGCTTATGGAATGAACGGGCAGGATGACCAGACTGGACACAGTATTCCAGAAGAGATCGCAACAATATCCTGTACAACCTCAACATTGACGTCCAAATTTCGATACTCAAAGGTCTGACCAATGAAGACATGTGTGATAAACCCCTTCTTAACCAGACTATCTTTATGAGATGCAAATTTTAAAGTATTGTACCTGACGGCCTAGGTCTCTGTTCTACAAAACTGCCTGAGGCCCTGCTTTTAATTGCATAGGTCCTGCTCTTGTTTGATTTACCAAATTCCATACCTCGCATTAATCCAAATTAAACTCCATCTGCCACCCCTCAGCCCAGTGTGTGTTATTACTGCCTCCTCACCCTCCCCCTTCAATTTAAAATGCCCATCCCTCTCCAGGAGGACTGCACACTCCGGCCTTGATTTCCACAAAGACCCTGAGCTTGGTTTGCCTTCTGTGGTTAGGGGGAGGAGGGACAGATTGCAGACACTGTCAATGGGGAGGAGATGCTGGACAGTAATCAGCCGCCTTGTGTCATTTCATGGTTTTAGGAAGAGGGCAGTCACACGTGAGAGTTGGGTAATACAATCGGTATTTTGGGGCCAGAAATTATGTATTTTCTTCATGTGTAGTGTTCAGTGATAAAAATCTATTCGAGACCCTTCATTGGGCAGACTGTGACTACAGGATTTCTTTTCTTAATATTGTAGATTACAGATAATAGCAATTAAAGACGTTCATAGTTAATTTCAATGGCGCAGCATGTACAGTCAATATCCTAAAGTTGAGACAAATATCTCGCATTTGTTTAACAATACAAAGTGTTTTGTGTTGCTCAGTAATGGTAACCTGATTATAATAAATCCACACCGAGCTGAAAGCGGGCACTAAAATATGATTCAAAGTCTGCGTATGGTAGTGTAGTGGGTAGTGTCCCTGCCTCTGAGCCAGAGCTCTGGATTTGATTTCAATTCCTGATCTTGTGTGGTAGTGTTTCTAGTTCTGAACTAGAAGGATTGGATTCAAGTCCTGCCTGTTGCAGAGGAAAGTCACAGCATGTCAGAACAGGCTGATGTACAAACACACAGGAGAATACTCTTAAAGAGTTATGGGTATTGCTAAGTGATGCTAGTATCCCTACCTCCGGGCAAAAAGGTCTAGGTGTAAAGCCCACAGAAGTGTCTCATGATACACCTGAACAAACTGATTAAAACGGATTTAGAATTGTGACTTGATAGATCAGGATGAGGTGTCAGTATTGCATTTCAGAATTTAAGTCCAGGATGACTGAAAGTACAGCTAATTATGTTGATTGGAGTCACATTTCGCAGCAGTATAGATTTATAAAATCTGAATTGTCATGGATAGGGTGAGTAGTCAAGGATTTTCCCCAGGTTAGGGGCGTCCAAAACCAGAGGGCCATTGGTTGAACGTGAGAAGGGAAAGGTTTTCAAGAGGTCTAAAGGGCACCATTTCACACAGAGGGTGGTGTGCGTATTAAATGAGCTGCCAGAGGAAGTGGTGGAGTCTGGTACAACTACAGCATGTAAAAGGCATCTGGATGCTGACAGACCTGCCGAGCTTTTCCAGCAATTTCTGTATTTGTTAAAAAAATGCATTCATTTTAACAGAGATATTCTGACTACATTGAACATTTTATTTTTTAATGACGCTGGGCCATGTAAACATGTTTCAAATCGACCAAGATCATTTTCTGCTAAGGGTATAGCTCTGTGTATGACAACAGCAATGATGCTCCGACATGGAACAGGGAATGTGATCGAGACATAGTTTGGACAATGTGCAAGGAGAACTCACATGGTCCAGTTTGGGATAAGATCACATAACTGTGTGATTCAACTCAGTGAGGGAGAAAATGAAATCTGCCCGAGAAGGAATGGCCGATTGCACTCTTTCTCCTTCATTGATCTTTCACAGTAATGTGTCCAAGCTAAAAAAAAACCTATAGTCATTGTTACCATTTTTTATTTTTATAGAATCCCTGCAGTGTTGAAACAGGCCCTTCGGCCCAAAAAGTACATTCCAACCTTCACCCCTGACTAATGCACCTAACCTAGAAATCCCTGAACACTACAGACAATTTAGCATAACCAATCCACCAAACCTACATAGTTTGAGCTGTGGTAGGAAACTGGATCACCCATTAGAAGCTCACACAGGAAAGTGGAGAATGTACAAACTACACACAGACAGTTACCCAAGGCTGGAATCGAACTCAAGTCCCTGGTGCTGTAAGGCAGCAGTGTGAAGCACCGTACTACCCTTTGGGTAATTCCTGACTTGGATTCACTGGAATCTCCTCACTGCCTAAAGCAAAGGGAATTAAGCCAAATCCAACTGTCTTAGGCTGAAATCCCATTGCTAGCAGCTTGTGTGTGTAGAATATTTCAGAATCAGAATAGCATTTTGGACAATCTCAAGTTTTACTTTTATCATAATTACACTGATATTTGGACAAAGTTCTTTCAAATTAAAATTGCAGAGATTTTGTTAACCGGTTTGTGTGTGTGTGTGTGTGTGTGTGTGTGTGTGTGTTTGTGTGTGTGTGTGTGTGTGTGTGTGTGTGTGTGTGTGTGTGTGTGTGTGTGTGTGTGTTTTGCAATACCCAAACACTTTTCCATTCATCTTTCCATCATAGCTTTAGCAACATTGATCTGGATCATAAACGTGTTAAAGAAAAGAGCCTGACTTGTTGCTGAAACTGACCCTGAACCAGTCTGAGACCGATATCTTCGGCGATATCACCAACCTGGTTGCATTTAACATTTGTTGTGAGCAGTGGAGGAGTGGGACTAGAAAAGGAAACAGTGACCCCAAAAGCCGGGGAACTATAGACCGATGAGCCTGATGACAGTAGTGGGTAAGTTGTTGGAGGGGATTCTGAGGGATAGCATTTACGTACATTTGGGGAGGCAAGGGCTGATCAGGATAGTCAACATGGCTTTCTGCATGGGAAATCATGTCTCATTAATTTGGTTTAGTTTTTTGAAGAGGTGACAAAGATTGATGAAGGCAGTTTGGTAGATATGTCTATATGGACCTCAGCAAGGTGTTCATAACATTCCGACTGGTATACAGATTAGTAAGGTTCGGTCACTTGGGATACAGGGGAAGCTAGTCACAATTGTCTTGAAGGAAGAGGGGTATTTTTTCAGATTGGAGGCTTGTGAGCAGCAGTGTGCTGCAAGAATCAGTACTGAGCTGACTGCATTTTATCATTTATATCAAGGATTTGGATGAGAACACTGGGGCCATAGTTAGTAAGTTTAGAGATTACATCAGAAAGATGGTGCAGTAGATTACCTCGGAGTACAACGAGGCCACAATTAGAAGGTACAAAGGGGCAAGGAGTGAGAGGTGAAATGTAATTTAGATAAATACGAGGTTTTGAATTTTGGGAAGGCAAATCAGGGCAGAAATTATACGCTTAGTGGTAAGGTCCTGAGGCATGTTGTGCAACAAAGGGACCTAGGGCTGCAGGTACATTGTTCTTTGAAAGTGCAGTCGCAGGTAGACAGAGTGGTGCAGAACACATTTTGCACATTTGCCCTAATCAGACAGAGCATTGAGTATAGGAGTTGTGGTGGCATGTTGCATCGGTGGTACGAAACTGGATCACCCATTAGAAGCTCACACAGGCAAGGGGAGAATGTGCAAACTCCACACAGACAGTCACCCAAGGCTGGAATCGACCCCAAGTCCCTGGTGCAGTGAGGCAGCAGTGCTAACCACCGTGCTACCCTTTGGAAGATCCCGAACCAGAATTCACTAGAATCTCCTCACTGCCTAAAGCAAAGGGAATTCGGCCAAATCCAACTCTCCCAGGATGTTGGTGATGCTACTTTAAGAATACAGCGTTCAACTCGGTTTCTGCAGAAAAGATTTACACCGATATTCCAGGATAGGAGGTTTGAGTTTCGGGGAAAGGTTGATTAGGTTGAGTGCTTTCTCCTGGAGTGTCAGAGGCTGAGGGGTGACATTATAGAGGTTTATAAAACCATCAGGAGCATGGATATTCTGAACAGCCATGTTCTGATCCCAGGGTAGGGGAGTCCAGAACAAGAGGGCATAGGTTGAAGGGGAGAGGGCGAATGATTTAGAAGGGACCAGAAGATAAATGTTTCACACAGAGAGTGTTGAATGTACAGAAATTGCTCTCAGAGGAAGTGGTCAAGGCGGGTACAATCAACGGAGGAATATTGGCCAAATGCTGGTAAATGGGACTAAATCAGATTTGATATCTGATCGGAGTGAACTGATTGGACTAACGGGTCTGTTTCCATTCTGCATGACTCTCTGATTCTATAAGAGGGATGACGAAAAATTCTTAAAAGACCGTTCAAGTGGGAATTCTCTTCACTGGAAGTTTATATTGTGCATCTATGTTCACATGGACTGAAAGCTGTGTTAGTTAATTATTTGACAGGGAAGTGAGTCACGGATAATTGGACACAGATAGGAAAGTGAGGCTGAGAGCACAACCTGATCAGTCACAATTTTAGTGCCTGGTGGAGAATGGTCAAAGTATCTAACGACCCACTCCTGCTCCCCAATCCTATGTTTCTGTGTTCCATTCAGCCCTTCAAACCTGCGAGACAGGAACAGTTGGAGGCTACTTACATCTATGACCTTATGTACCGAGATAAAAATCACACAACACCAGGTTATAGTCCAACAGGTTTAATTGGAAGCACACTAGCTTTCAGAGCGACGCTCCTTCATCAGGTGATTGTGGAGGGCTCGATCTTAACACAGAATTTATAGCAAACATTTTCAGTGTGATGTAACTGAAATTATACATTGAAAAATTGATTGTCTGTTAAGCCTTTCATCTGTTAGATACAGTGACAGTTTCACTTCTTTCATGTGTAAATCACAAAACCCTTTTTTTTTAAGTTGCATTCTCGGGTTAGCTGTTAACAATGGTGATAGCTACACAATATGTTGAAGGTGTTAGCCCCCTGTGTTCTCTGTCTATAACCTGATATTTAGATTGATTCCAGTCTAAAAAGTGAGATAACAGAGTTTTACATAACTTCATGCAGTTTTTGAGCTCACAGTTCTACATGAATGTATGTAGTTTTTGAGCAAAGTGCAATGGAACTCTGCAAGTACAAAAAAAATTCACAACACACAATATATGTGTGCATGTGGGTCTTTGTCTGTCTCTGTGTGTGTCTGTCTGTCTGGGGTGGGGGTTGTGAGTGTGAAAAAGTGTGTGTGTGTGTAGTGAGTGCAGAGTGTCTTAAGTCTGTGAGGGGGTGCATGTGTGGGAGTGTGTGTTTCTATAAGGGTGTGTGTGTGGGTGTCTGTGTGCGCGTATGTGTGTACCTGTGTCCGTGTGTATGTGAGAGTGTGTGTATATAGGAATATCTGTTTGTGTGTGTGTGTGTGTGTGTGTGTGTGTAGTGCAATGGTGATCACCTGTAATGTGACATGAACCCAAGGTCCCGGTTGAGGCCCTCCCTATTGGTACCGAACTTAGCTATCAGCCTCTGCTCGGCCACTTTCCTCTGCTGCCTGTCCCAAAGTCCTCCTTGGAGGATGGTCACCTGAAGGTCCGAGGCTGAACGTCCTGGACCATTGAAATGTTCCCAACTGGGAGGGAACACTTCTGTCTGTTGATTGTTGCGTGGTGCCCATTCATCCGTTGTCATAGCCTTTGCTCGGTTTCCCCAATGTACCATGCCTCCGGGCATCCTTGCCTACAACGTATACGATAGACAATGTTGGATGAGTCACATGAGTACCTGCCATGTACAAGGTGGGAGGTGTTCCCACGCGTAATGATGGTATCTATGTCCACAATCTGACACAATCTTGCAGCGTCCACCGTGACAGGGTCTGATTCCTGATGCACAGAAACAGACGAGACCTTTCAGCCCTTCAAGGCTGTCACATGCTTTGAAGTGATTTGGGAAATATAATTGAAAAACCCAGGCTTGGTATGAAAGAGAATCCTCATCTCTCTTTACAGAGCTTCCCGTCTCTGAAACTTGTGCTTCATTTGTTGATCATGTTGTAGACCCAGATTCACTGTGAATACAGCCCATAAACCTCACCCACAGATGACTCACAAAATCCTCTGGTCTCCTGACTTCAATATTCAGTAATTGCGCATCCATGAAAATAACACCCATTAACTTTCCAATAACAGAATGTGAGAACATCAGAAACAGGGGCAGGTCGTTCACTCCCCTAGCCTGCCTTGCCTTCACTAAGATCATGGCTGATCTGCTCTTGGTCTCAAATCCTCTTTCATACGCAATTCTTCATAGCCCTCAACTCTCTGACAGGTCAATATCCATCGACCTACCTTTCAAACGCTTTCAGTCACCTGGGTCCCCCAACATGTTGAGAAGATAAATTCTTACATTCAATACCACCTGTTTGTAGAAAACACTTGCTGGTCCTATACCATGGCCTCTTGATGTGAACAAACGAGACTGACACAAGGGTTCTGGTGAGAATGATAGGCCCTGATATCAAGGCAGTGGTTGCCTTTTGTTGACAGCAAGGAGCTTAACAAAACTGGACTTAATGGGAATCAGAGTAAACTCTCCAGTGTTTGGAGTCAAACCTGGCACAAAGGAAGATGTTCACCATCTCAGTCCTGGGTCATCTCTGTGGGAGATCCTCAGGGCAGCTTCCCCTTCACAAACATATTCAGCTGCTTCATCAATGTCACCCCGCACCCACCCTCGCCACCATAAGATCAGAAGTGGGGATGGTCACTGAAGATACCACAATGTTCCGAGCATTTTGTCCCCCCGTCAGCTCCTGAACTGGTCTGTGTCCGTGTGCAGCAAGACCCAGACACCAGTCAGGTTTTGTCCTGTTCAATTGTCTGTAATTTTAATGTAACAGCACTGCCTGGCACTGCACATTGCCACAGTAAAACAAGAGTTCATTCAGCACCTCACGCTGGTTTCACAGGAATATGAGGAAGTCATTCAGCCCATTAACACTATTGGAGAAGAACAGGGACAGCCCATTCAGTGCCTCCAGCCTATTACTCAGGAAGAGAGGGATTCTAGCGTGATGGACCACACCAGAGTCCCTCGAAAATATTTGAAAGCGGTAGTGTAGATTCTAATATTTTCATATTTTAAAGGAAATGTAAACTGTCTGTTCCAGATGCAATGTGACTGGTCAAACTACTCGGCTTGAAGCAAAACACCATTTACTTAAACATGAAAGATAAAATGAAACCAAAGAAAGGGGAATTTAGAATAACTTAATTCTGTTGGACAAGTTAACAGAATAGATCTAGGAACTACAACTAAGGAACTGTTCCAATATAGGAAAATCGCATAAACACAGCCGCTGGCAAAAGGAATATTCAGACACAGATTGTCACAAACATTTATCCAATAAAGGAATTAAAAACAGCATCAAGAGTTAATTTCAGGGAAAGTAGCAACCAGGAGATAGTCACTGAAGCATCCAACTCTGTGGAGACCCTAATAGTTTCTGAAGTTACTGAGAAACCAAAACCCAGAGATCCTAATCTGTGACAGTTGTCCACACCAATTCAGGCTGCACTAAAATAAACCAAAGGCCTCCCCAGCTGTTTAACCAAGTGGTCTTAACCAACCAGCTTGGTAACAATGGTTCAATCTCTCTCTTATAAGAAACCAGGACAAAATAACTTTTTAAAGCTGCAGCATCATCACACTTGTCAGGACATCGAGCTGTCACACAGGAACCGGGGTAACTCAATTAGGCCCTTGGCCCTGTCCAGTCGGACGAGGAAGAAGCCAGTCAGTCCCTTGAGCCACTTACACGGCAACAGGATGAGGCCATTCAGCCCTTTGAGTCACCTCCACAGGAACAAGGCGAGGCCTTTCATCCCTTTGAGCCACTTAGGCAGGAACAGTATGACGTCATTCCCCCATCAACGCACTTACACTGGGACCCAATGATGCAGTTGATGCTGATTCCTGATGAATTATTTATGTACGAAACGTCGATTCTCCTGCTCTTCGGATGCTGCCTGACCTGCTGTGCTTTTCCAGCAATCGACACTCTACTCTGATCTACAGCATCGGCAGTCTTAAGTGTCTCCTAGTTGATGCTCTAACATGTTGAACAAGTGGAGCAGAGGCTGCACAGACAGACTGTTCCACGTTGTTCCTCCTGGCTCAGTTGCTTATGATACACACGTGGGACTTTAACGTAGTTTTATAGTGGTGAGGAGGGAAGCCATATTTCTTGTGAAAAGTCTCAATAAAGCATCTTCCATCTCTGAGAAGCCAGCCTGGTGTTCCCAATGTATTGCGGAAGCTGGTGGGAATCGCTACCTGTTTCAGATGGAAGGTATTGTGGCTGCTGTTGGGGATTGTGAACAACCTGACGTTCAGTACGGGTTCACACGCCGACTGCACAATAACATGGGGAGTGTTAATTAAGGCATATAAACTATTAGGAAAGCCACGTTAGACTGATGAATGAACTCTCTATGTTGAAGTAATGCTGATCATGTTCATGTTGATCTTGTTGAATGCACGTCCTGTGCAGTGTAACCTGTATGCCTTACTCTGTCCAAGTCTATTTCCACCCTATGATCTGTCTGGCTATGCTTACAATGATCTGCCTCCACTGCTCATAAATAAAGTGTTTCCCTGTACTGAGGTACACGTGGCAATAAATCAAACCAATCAACCCTGGGTAAAGTATGGAATTTCTCACCCTATCAATATCTCTTTTGGAACTAAGTGATCACTGCCACTCCTCGTGTTTCAGTATCACCATTCTTCATCTCGCACAGCTCTACGCATTAAACACTCAGCTTCTTTACTCTATCTTCATGATGCCATCATCCCTGTCTGTGGTAAGGGGATCATTCCTTACAAAGGAGATCAAATCTGTACAGAGTGCCCCTCATGCTCCCTCAGCAAGGCTCTACAACAGCCGGAAGATGGCTTTACTTTTGTACTCGAATCATCTTACAATGAAGGACAGCATAACATTGACTGCACCCATTACGTACACAGGGTTTGATTCGGAGCAGTCAGCATAGACTTGTGAGTTGTCGATCATACTTCCCAAATGTGTTAGAGTCCTTTAATGAAGTGACCAGGAAGGTTGAAGAAGACAGAGCGTTCAACGTAGTTTGTATGGATTTCTGTAAGGCCTTTGATAAGTTTCCACATGGCAGGCTGCTCTGGAAGGTTCCATCACGTGGAATGCTGGGGGAATTTGGCCAATTGGATACACAGTTGGCTTGTTGGTATGAAGCAGAGGGTTTAGTGGAAGGATGCTTGTCAGACTGGACGTTGGGTCCATAGCTGTTTGTTATCTGTGGTTTGGTTGAGAATGTACAAGGCACGATTAGTAAGTTTGCAGATGACATTAAAATAAGTGGTATCATGATCAGTGAGGAAGTTTTTCATAAATTGCAGAAGAACGTTCATCAGGTGGGCAAGTGGGCCGAGAAATGGCAAATGGAATTTAATATAGATGTGTGAAGTCTTGAATTTTGGAATCTCAAATCAAGCTGGGAGTTTCCTGCTGCATGAGAGGGTCTGAAGGGGTATAGTAGGCAAAGAGACCTTGGCGTTAAGGTGCAAGTTTCCCTGAGAATGGAGTCACAGGTAGACAGGGCAGTGAAAAAGACATTTGGCACACTGGCCTTCATCAGGCAGGACATTGAGTATAGAAGTTGGGAATTTATGTTGCAGTTACAAAGGACTTTGGTAAGGCCACACTTGGAGTATTGTGCTCAGTGTTGGTCACCTTGTTAGAGGGAGGATGTCATGAAATGAGAAAAAGTGCAGAAGAAATTTACAAGTACGTTGCCAGGACCCAATGGTCTGAGTTATAGGGAGAGGTAGAACAAGCTAGGACCTTTCCTTTAGAGTGTAGGAGACTGGGGGGGGGGGGGGAACGGGGATCTTATAGAGCTGTATAAGATCATGAGAGGTATGGATAGGGTGAAATATTCTCAGTGTTTTCCAAGGTGTAGAGAATCGAGGACGAGATCTGATCAGTTTAAAGTTAAAGGGGAAGGAACAAAAAGGAACCTGAGGGGCAACTTCTTTACACGGAGGGCTGGTATGCAGATAAGCTGCTCACAGATGTAGTTGAAGGTGGTGTATTTACAACATTTCAAAAACATTTGGATAAATATGTGAGTAGGAAAGGACTAGAAGGATATGAGCCAACTGAAGGAAAATAGTGTTAGTGTGAATGGACATTTACAAGGTGGATTCGAACTCTTCTGTTAATTAAAACCAAACACCCAGAAAAGCTCGCCTCACCTTGTAATCTGTTAAAATATGAGCGACACAGATCTCCTACATTCCAGTATTTAAACAAACATTTGAAAGTTAGTTCATAACTTTAATAGTGATCACTAAACAATAACTATTCAGAAATGCAAGCCTCTCTTTTCTTAACTACGTATTATCTGACTCCAACTCTATAAAAGTATGCTATTTCAACAATCCACATATTAAACATTATAATCTCAATACTACGCAGTCTCCATCTTTCCCGCTTGTTCTCTCTTCCAGCTGCTGATGTCCCAGGGTCATGTTTTATTTTTACTGCAAGTAGGTTTGACATGAATATGTATCTTTGATAGAGAGTGTTTGAGATGGCCAGTTAGTGCTCCTGCTGTACAGCAGTTACTCTGCTGTTGGATGGCAGTGACTCTCCCTCTAGTGTTCAAAATCCTGTGTTTATATACTTCCCATATTATAATAAATCTCATACTTTCCAGGTGCCCAAACAAAAATATCGAAATTCCATTGGTTTCTGGTCTGCTAAGCGTTATTTAAACTCTTTAGTTGTAGTTGTCAAAACAGCAACCAAAACTTAGGTATCCATTTCCCACCTAATGGTGACATGTGGAACAGCCGGACCTTCAGCTGGCATCTGTGGCTATACTTTCTATTCAGTAAAACCCGTTCTGTCTTAAAGTGACCTGACATGCTTTCGGCTTCATAACACCTCCCTCCTTCAGAAATAAAATGAACCATCATTATAAGAAGATGGCTTCATTTCTTTTCCTTTAATTCTTAATCCCATTTTTATGAAATACAAAAGTCATTAATCAAAGTTGTACCATTCGTAACAATTCTGCACACATATATAACACTGGAATATGTCAAATTTTATCTAAACTTTTTCCTTTAAATTCGCGATAACACATCTGCTGTCAAATTTTAGAACCCACAGTATGTACATTTTGTAGGTTTAACGTCGGTAACATAAGACTCCAATGAATCAGTCTCATATTTTGGCTTTAACAAGTCTTAAAAAATGCGAGAAGATTGTTGCTGTTGTCCACAACCAACTCCGACAATTTGCTTGTCATATAAACATTAAAATAGTGTCAGGGCAGTACGAAACTCAATCATTCTTTTTCAGTAATGGAGATTTTGTATTGTTTTTTTTCTGGTGGATATTGAGTTTTGTCAACAAGTAGCCAACTGTCCATTCAATTCCCTCATCATCTTTCTGTATCAATACATCTCCAACCCCTATATCCCTAGCACAAACGCAATTTTCAAAGGGTTTCAAAATATTTGGTGCAGCTCAAACTGGTGCGGTGATTAATGCTGCTTTAAAATTCTCAAATGCCTCCTGGCATTGTTCTGTCCACCACAATTCTGTGATCTTCTTTAGTAAATCCATCAGTGGTGTCAATACGCTGCTGAAGTTTGGAACAAACTTCCGATAGAATCCACTCAGTTCCAAAAATCGAAGCACCTCTTTCTTCGAGGTGGCTGTGAAAATTTCATGTACGATCATTAACACAAAGGAAGTCAACTGAGTAGATCTATTTGGGGCATCTCCGATGGGAAGCAATTTAATGGGGCACCTTTATCCCAATCATTCAGGCAATCCTGACAGGACTGCAGATGCAGTCTGAAAATTGTGTCGCTGGAAAAGCACAGCAGTTCAGGCAGCATCCGAGGGGCAAGAGAGTTGACGTTTCAGGTACAAATCCTTCATCAGGAAAGTGGGGGGCAAGGAAGGGGGAAGGGGGCTGAGAAATAAATAGGAGATTGGGGGTGGAGCTAGATGGGAGGTAGTTTGGATGGTGATGGGTAGATGCAGGTGTGGTGTGACGGTATTCGGTCGGAGAGGAGGGTGTAGTGGATAGGTGGTAGGACAGCTGGAACCCTCAAAATATACAGTATCGACGTTGACTTCACCAAATTCCAAATCTCCCCTTCCCCAACCTCATCATAGATCGAATCGTTCAAATTAGCACCACCCTTTTGAACTGTCCCAAATTTCCATCTTCCTTCCCGCCTCTCTAGTCCATGCTCCCCTCCGACATAAAACTATCACTCCCAACTTTATAATTCGATCACCTTCCCAGTGACCCTCCCGCCAGCCGAGCTCCTACTGTCCTATATATCTATCAGTCCACCACATTCCTAACGATGGGTTTATGCTTGATATGTCAATTGTTCTACTCTTTGGATGCTCCCCGATCTGTTGTGCTTTTCTGGGGCCTCACTTCTCAACTGTTAGAGACTGAGCAGATCCCGTATCTCACAAAATTATAATTTCTTATCCACGCCTCCCTCTCCCCCCTCTGCCACCTTTCTGAGTAAACTTTATCCACAGAGACGAATTCTTTATAGAGATCAGGCACTGATTCCATACGCAGCCCCTGCCTAGGATGTACAGTCTCCTGCACCTCCTCGGCTCCGCTTGGAGTCTCTTTTACGGGTATCACTAATGTCACTGGCTTAACCTCTTTTACCACAGCTTTTACCAAAGTGACTTCCTTCAATTCCCAGCATTGTTTGTCCCAGCTTACTGCAGTGAAAACAGCTATTCCCAGTGTCCTTCTTAAACCATCGGCACTGTAAATTTTATGTGTTCCACTACATTATAGTGTGAACACGTGAGGCCTTTCCGCACCTTTCAACCCGTTGGGCTACTTTTTTCACCTGTGATAAACTATTGCCACTGTGATTTACTCTATGTCTTGTAGCGTAGGATCTGCCCTTCTCCCAATTTCTATCCTTCACAGGATGAATTTCATCTCATGCACCAAAACATATTTACCTGCCATTTCTTCCACGTTTCTCACTTCTTGAACTTTCTGTTCATTCACATGAATTCTTAACATCTTTGGAAGTGAGTCTTTAAACTTCTCCAACAGAATAATCTCCCTTCGAGCCCCATTTTTAAGACCCACACCCATGTATCAAAATATTTAATTTTTCAAACTCAACATAATGCTGACCTCATTCCATCTTTATATTTCTGAACCTCTGTCTATATATTTCTAGTACCAATTCATAAACACTCAAAATGGCCTGTACTACATCTGCATAATCTCTTGACCCCTCATCTGTTCGCGCTGCATGTATCTCACTAACTGTGCCCACCAGCTTAGTTTGAACTAGCGTTACTCACAAGTTCACTGGACACACCATCTGCCAAGCCAATATTACCAATGTAATAAAAAAGGTTTTGACATTTTTCTCACCGAAATATGGCAATGTATTAACATAGTTGTATACATCCCTATGTCCTCCCTTCATCTCCATCCTGCTAATTTAACTTTCTTATCTAATTCCCAACTTCTGGATTTCAAATTCTCTCTCTTTCTTTTCGTCTCTTTCTCTTACTTTTTTTTACCTCTCCCACGCTTTCTGTCTCTTTCTTTATATTCTAACTCCAGTTGCCTTATTTGCAATTTACGCTTTTCTCACTCGACTGCAGTTTCCTGTTTGTCTGATACATCAAATTGCTTGACCATCTCCATTACAATTTCAGCTTTCCTTTTGTCCCTGGTGAAACCCAATTCTAATCTATTTGTTAATTCTAAAAGTATGCCCTTCCTCTGTCTGTATAAACTTTCTTGGCAAACTTGGGAATCATCTTCAAACTTCTTTAGCAATGTTAAAAGCCATTTCGTTTAATTTAACCAACCACAAGGAAACAAAATTAAATGAATTTTCGCACCTGTGTTATTTAACTGTCAAGTGATGGAATCTGCTGGGTCATTTTGTACCCCAAATCTGTTCAAATCCCATACGACAAGCCCTCAAACTGTTATGATGTCGATGTCGAACCCCAATATTAATTCAAACCACACCCACAAAAACTCACATCGTCCCTTAGTCTGTTCAAATATGAGTGATTGAGAAGTCCCAAATTCCACTATCAAAAGAAAAATAACAATTTATATGTATCTGGGCTTGAAGGTTTGTTTTCAAATGATTCGTCACCATGACTAGGTAACATCATCAATGAGATTCTCTGGTGATACACTGGTGGTATGTCCTGCCTCTCTGTTTATAGGTTTTGGTTTCTTAAGGTGGATGATGTCATTTCCAGTTCTTATTTTCAAGGGAAGATAGATAGAATCTAAATTGCTGTGTTTATTAATGTACTTCTGTTTAGATTGTCATGCGTCTCAGAACGTTTGTGTGAGTGTTTATTTTGCCTGTCCTAGTCCCTGTCAAATTGGTGTCCTTCTTTGTCTGTATGTATGGAAACTAATGATAGTGGGTCATGTCTTTTAGTGGCCAGCTGGTGTTCATGTATCCTGGTAGCACGACAACAGGAGAGTTGAAATGGAGGAAAAATGATTTTATATACACTGCTTAATCAGTGTGTGTTCAGATAAGGAAGATTGCTTATATGTGTATAACACATTCTGAATGAACAATGGAGACACCGTTAACGAAAAATGGTGCTCATGATGTATAATGTTTATAAAGCATTAAAACATTATTTGATCCTCATCTGAAGTGATATGTTCCCCTTCTCTCAACGTTCACCCTTTTCTGGGATTCCCTACTACTGTCTATCATTCTTATCAGGATGTGTGTTATAAACCTTGCTTATGGTGTCCAAATATATTTCAGTTAATCCCCTTTCTGTCAGGAATTAAATATATTGGCCTATTAAGTTCTTTCCAAAGCTAGTGTCTGTCATATTATTGGAGAGAAAAGTTCTGGCATCAGACCCAGCATTTGAACATATTACTCTGTTGTACATGCAATGTACAAAGGAATACAACACACAGGAATTACCAAAACATTGAGGGATATACATCTACTTCTTTCGGTAATCTAGTTTTCGCATTTCTCACATCTCCATGTCTATACCCTCTCTCTCCTTCTCTCTTTGTATCTAGTTAAGAAATCCCCCAATTATTCTTCATGTCCCTTCTCTCAAAACTCCTTCTTTCAGTTTATATCTGTTGTTCTCTTCTTGACGTAATGTAATTATAATTGAGCAATGTAACTACAAAGACATTCGGGAGGAGCTGGCGAGAGTTATTTGGAAGGAGAGCCGAGCAGGAAAGACCATCCCCTTATCTGGGGATAATTCAGAAGATTTTAACATTCATCCCAAAGAAGATGAAACATACTCATGGGATGACAAGGCAGCCACGAGCGATAAGGCAGGTCAGGACATCATCAAATCAAAAGAATAAACATACAAAGTGATGAAGATTTTTGGGAATCTAGAGAATTTATTGGCTCTGAAGCTACATAAGGCTGGTATCACTGATACTACAGAGCTCTTAATCATGGTCAGGGACAGAAACAATGGGAAACACATTTACTTTAAACGCAGAAGATGGCATTACTCAGTGAAAAGATTCAGATGAATTAAACAATTGAATAAAAATCTGTTAAATGTTTTTGTGGAATGTATCAGATTGAAAGCATGACCCGGGAAAGACCCTCAGCAGAACGAAAATTTGAAAACGGAAGTACTATCACATTAGAAACAAGAGTAGGTCACTGAGTACAGGGCTGATGGATGAATGGCTCTCAATGTGAACTGGGGAACAGACAGCAGAATTGCATTGCAGATATTGCAGCTCAAAACTATGTAATCATGTAGTGCTGCAGACGACAGCAGCAGGAGAAACAGACCTGCATTCAACCTCAACCTGCAACATTTTTTCCCAGGGATAATCCTTCAGTCTGCCATTTTTCTCAACACGATCTATAGCTCAGTGACGAGTGTGGATGAACATGTCAGGGTTAGAATCAAGTGAACATAAACCTGATGCTAACATATAAAAGCTACCGCACTTGACAAACAGATCTGATCGAAGCTCTGCAGTCCTGTCACATTCAGTCATGAATGGTGATGGACGATTAAACAAATGACAGAGGAAAGCTCTCTACAAGCATCCCCATCCTAAATAATCAAATAGCCATGCAGCCTCAATGTAAAAGACAGGGATGTGGTATCTGCACCATCCTCAGCCAGAAGTGTTGAGCCGATGATCCAACTCACCCTCGCCATGATGTCCACAGAATCACCAATGCCAGACTTCAACCAAGTCGATCCGCTGCAATTGACATGAAGAAACAGTTGAACAAATGTCGTTTGTACTGTGTTCAGCTGTTTCTTCATATCAATTGCAGCGGATCGACTTGGTTGAAGGCTGGCATCTGTGATTCTGTGGGCATCATGGCGAAGCTGAGTTGGATCATTGGCTCAACACTTCTGGCTGAGGATGGTGCAGACACTACATCCTTGTCTTTTACACTGACATCATTCCTGCAATACAACTGAAGACTTGTGCTGCACAGCAAGCTGTGTCCCTGGAGAAGCTGTTTCATTCTAGCTCCAACTCTGACATCTACCTGTCAATGTGGAAAATTACTCAGATATATCCATTCCTCTAAAAGGGGGATACTTACAATTTAAACAATTACCACTCCCTCAGTCCCATCACGACAGTCAAATTGGTGGGAGTTTGTTTTGACAGAGCTGTCACGCAGCACAGAAATAATCCGCTCAATGTTGTTTCTGATAGGTCCCCATGTGGAGATGGTGCTGTTGTGGAAACGTCATTGGATTACAAATTCAGACCATGATAATGCTATGCCAGAGGGTGGAAGTTAAAAACAAATAATAAATTATCGAGATCTAAAATCTGGTGTCAGTAATAGTTACCCTGAAGCCAATGTTGATTGTCAACGGCAGTTTACTTATTCAATGTACTTTCAGGAAGTGAATCTCCCGTTCTTTCCTGGTCTGGCCTAAAAGTGACTCCAGACGCACAGCCATGTGATAAACTCTTTAATGGTCTCTCAAATGGCTCCAAAATTATCATCACTGCTTCTTATCTGTCTCGCCCTGTCAGACTTTTATTTACTTCAGTGAGGTCTCCACTCATTTTCCTAAAGCCCATGGAATACAGGCTCTGTCGCCCCAAACTCTGCTCCGACAACAGGCCTGTCATCCTGAGATCAGTTGGGTCATCCTTAACTGCTCTCCCTCAATGTCAGTTTTATCCTTTATAAGGTAAGGAGAACAAAACTGCACACAATACTGCACAATGTTCGAGATGGGGGCTCACCAAGGCCCTGTAACGCGACAGTAAGACCCCCTTACTCCTGGACTCAAGTCCCCCTGAAATGAAGTTCAACACCATTCATCTTCCTAACTGCTTTCTGATCCTGTCATATTGCTTTCAGTGACTGTTGTAAAGGAAGATACAGATACGTTTTCATGTTACAACTACCCAACTGGTGGGTCGACGTACACAGGTAAGTGTCCCAATTCCATTCCTAGCATTGGCTCCTGGCTTCAGAACTCACTGCCCTGTATGGACGGCGGATGTCGGTGAATAATGAAACAAAAAGAAGGCGTAAGTCCCTTGCTAGAGTAACATTTTCCAACCTTTTCAAATGCACTTTGGAAGAAGGAACCATACAGGGGAGGACTCAATGAATGGCAGTACAGTAGGAAGCTCAGAGGGTGCTTCTCCACACAGCCTTGAATGTGACTGGAATGGGTAATACACAAGTTGTGAAAGCATAGGGGCCCGAAAACATAGCCTTCCTTTATCGAGGCATAGATATGTTATGCCAAGATGGAATACTGTGTATAGTTCTGAGAGCCACATTACAGTAAGGATGTGATTGTACTGGAGGGAGTGCAGAGGAGATTGACCAGGATGTTCCCTGGGATGCAGCATATCAGCGATGGAGAGAGGCTGGATAAGCTCGGGTTGTTTCCATTGGAGCAGAAAAGGCTGAGGGGACATGATTCAGAAGGATAAGATTACGAGGGGCATGGACAGTGTAGATAGACAGCAGCTGTTCCATTTAGTCAGAGGGAGAAGAACAAGGGGGAGCACATTCTTAAAGTGAAGGGTTTGAGATTTAGAGGGGATTTGAGGATCGTTTTGCACCGAGGGTTTTGGGGTCTGGAATGTACTATCGGAGAGGGAGTTGACACGGGTAACCTCATAGCTGTTAAAAAGTACTTGGGACGACCTCTTGAAGTGTCATAACATTCCCAGCTATGGGGCTCGTGTAGAAAAGTTGGACTAATGTAGACCGTGCTGTACTTCTGATGGTGCAGAGTCCATGCTTCTATGAGTGCATGGTTGTGCAAGGTCAATCATTGAGAAGCTTACAACAGGGATTGATGGGTTTCAGAACACTCTATATGCACAAGAGTTATAAGAATGAACTTGTAACCGCTTCATAAAGTGTGTCAATGGCAAAATTAAGGGAAAAGAATGTGCAGCTTCGTTACATTCTGAAACCACAAAATGGAGAGTGGGGAACAGGGAAATGGCAGAACTATGCAGCAAATATTTCAGTTATGTCTTCACAGAAGCAAACAAAACGAAAAGCAATCGTCCCAGGGATACAGGAAACTTTAATCTGGTGAGAAGAAAGCGAATAGAATGAAATTAGCAAATAAACGTTATGGAGAAAGTATTTTAACTGAGAGTAATGGGCTGAGACAAAGGCAACGGAGATTTATCAAATGGGAATCATATCTGAGAAACTGAATTTTAGCAAAACTATGGAGAAGCAATCAATGCAATACGATTGGATTTTCAGAAAGCTTTTTGATAAAGCCCCAAGCCTCCTATACAAATTCGAAACATATGAGACTGGGGCTAATTGAAGGGCATGGTTAGAGAATGGTAGAGCTAACGGGAAACAGTGAGTAGGAATAAAATATTTTTTTTAGAGCAGAGGACTCGGGGGTATAGCAGGATTCAGTGCTTGGGCATTAGCTATTTCAAATACACACCAAACTTTTGTTAGAGGGAATCAAATGCAATATTTCCAAGCCTGCTGATGACACTAATCAATATCAGATTGTGAGTGGGTGAGGAAGGTGAAAGAAAAACTCCAGTGTGACTGAGGCACGTGGAGTGTCTGTGCAAATATGAGACAATGAAGAGCTATGTGGGTGGAAGTGACGTTGTACCCTTTGATGGGAAAAAAGAGCACGGCAGCCTACCATTTGAAAAGCTCCTATAATCGATGCCTCGATGAATGAAGGCTATGTTTATCGGCCCCGATGCTTTCTCAACTTGTGTATTACCCTGTCCAGTCACATACAGGGATGTGTGGAGAAGCACACTCTGAGCTTCCTAGTGTGCTGCCATTCATTGAGTACTCCCCTGTCTGGTTCCGTCTTCGAAAGTGCATCACTTCATATTTATTACGGTTACAGTCCATTGACCATTGATCTGACCATCTGACCATTCCATCTGTATCTTCCTGTAACATAAGACCTTCCTCCTCACTGCAAACCACCGGCCAATCTTTGTGTCCAACACAACCTTGCTCATCTCACTCTCCCCACCCCCGTCCATATTCACAGATACGCCATTTATGAATACCACAAATTATAAGGTTAAAGATCACACAACTCCAGAATATACTCCAGCAGGTATATTCGGAGACATTAGCTTTTGAAGCGTTGCTTCTTCATCAGGTGGTTGTGCACTTTGAAAGCTCACGCCTCCGAATAAACCTGTTGGTCTATAACCTGCTGTTGGGTGATTTTTAACTTTGTCCACCCCAGTACAATACCAGCACCTCCGAATCCCAAATATTAAGGGAAACGACACAGATTCCCGTGGTACACCATTGGGCACTAGTCTCCAGTCACACAAACAGCCTTCTACCACCGCGCTCTGTCTCTTACCACTAAAGTTGATTTAGATGCAACTTGCCAAGTCATTAATGGGTCCTACCTGTTCCCTGGTTATTCTTTTCTGATTGACACACTGCAGATTATCTGGGTATTTCCCAATAATGTTGCCCTGCTAGAAGGTTTCAGTTCCCCTGTGTTAGTCAGTCCTCTCCGACTGAAGAATTTCCTCCTTATTGCGGACTTCAATGGCCTGTCCCTCACCTTGCAATTATCTGTCTTAAATGTGGAGTAGACAGCCAAGGAAGCATTCTGTTTATTTCCACCTTATCATATGCTTTGTGAATTTTCTAAATTTCACTGTGATCACCGCTCATGCTTAGAACAGTTATAGATCAGAGGCCAAGTTTCCTCATCAGGCAATCTCACCATCTGTGGGATTAAACTGGAGAATGTCTATTGCACTTCCTCTGTGGTCAGCATATTCTTTGTCAGATTAGGTCACCAAAACTGGACACTATTCTCCAGATACAGTCTCACCAACCCTGTACGCAATACTACAGGTACAGTCTCACCAAATATGTGCACAATACTCCAGGTACAGTCTCACCAACCCTGTACACAATACTCCAGGTACAGTCTCAGCAAACCTGTACACAATACTCCAGATGCAGCCTCACCAAACCTGTGCACAATACTTCATGTACAGTCTCACCAACCCAGTACACAATACTCCAGGTACAGTCTCAACAACACTGTACACAACACTCCAGGTACAGTCTCACCAAATATGTGCACAATACTCCAGGTACAGTCTCACTAACCCTGTACACAATACTCCAGATGCAATCTCACCAACCCTGTACACAATAATCCAGGTACAGTCTCACCAACCCTGTACAAAATACTCCAGGTATAGTCTCACCAACCCTGTACACAATACTCCAGGTACAGTCTCACTAACCCTGTACACAATACTCCAGTTACAGTCTCACCAACCCTGTACACACTACTCCAGGTACACTCCCAGCAACCCAGTACACTATACTCCAGGTACAGTCTCAACAACCCTGTACACAATACTCCAGGTGCAATCGTACCAACCCTTTACACCATACTCCAGGTAAGGTCTCACCAACTGTGTACACAATTCTCCAGGTACAGTCTCACCAAACCTGTACACAAAACTCCAGGTACAGTCTCACCAACGCTGTACACAATACTCCAGGTACAGTCTCACCAACCCTGTACACACGACTCCAGGTACAGTCTCACCAACCCTGTACACAATACTGCATGTATAGTCTCACCAACCCTGTACACAATACTCCAGGTACAGTCTCACCAACCCTGTACACAATACTCCAGGTACAGTCTCACTAACCCTGTACACAATACTCCAGTTACAGTCTCACCAACCCTGTACACACTACTCCAGGTACACTCCCAGCAACCCAGTACACAATACTCCTGATACAGTCTCACCAACCCTGTACACAATATTCCAGGTGCAATCGTACCAACCCTTTACACCATACTCCAGGTAAGGTCTCACCAACTGTGTACACAATTCTCCAGGTACAATCTCACCAAACCTGTACACAAAACTCCAGGTACAGTCTCACCAACGCTGTACACAATACTCCAGGTACAGTCTCACCAACCATGTAAACACTACTCCAGGTACAGTCTCACCAACGCTATACACAATACTGCATGTATAGTCTCACCAACCCTGTACACAATACTCCAGGTACAGTCTCACCAACTCTGTACACAATAGTCCAGGTACAGTCTCACCAACATTGCACACAATAGTCCGGATGCAATCTCACCAACCCTGTACACAATACTCCAGCAACAGTCTCACCAACAATGTACACAATACTCCAGGTACAGTCTCACCAACCCTGTACACAACACTCCAGATGCAGTCTCACCAACCCTGTACACAATACTCCAGGTACAGTCTCACTAGCCCTGTCCACAATACTCCAGGTACAGTCTCACCAACCCTGTACAAACTACTCCAGATACACTCTCACCAAACCTGTACACAAGACTCCTGGTACAGACTCATCTATCCTGTACACAATACTCCAGATACAGTCTCACCAACCCTGTACACTATAATCCGGATGCAATCTCACCAACCCTGTTCACCATACTTCAGGTACAGTCTCACCAACCGTGTACACAATAGTCCATGTACAGTCTCACCAACGCTGTACACAATACTCCAGGTACAGTCTCACCAACCCTGCACAAAATACTCCAGGTACAAGCTCACCAAACCTGTACACAATAATCCAGGTACAGTTTCACTAACCCTGTACACAATACTCCAGGTATTGTCTCACCAGTCCTGTACACACTATTCCAGGTACACCCTCTCCAACCCTGTACCCAATACACCAGATACAGTCTCACCAACCCTGTACACAATACTCCAGGTGTAATCTCACCAACCCTGTACACCATACTCCAGGTAAAGTCTCACCAACTATGTACACAACTCTCCAGGTAGAGTCTCACCAACCCTGTACAGAATGGTCCATGTACAGTCTCACCAATGCTGTACACAATACTCCAGGTACAGTCTCTCCAACCCTGTACACACTACTCCAGGTACAGTCTCACCAACTCTGTACACAATAGTCCAGGTACAGTCTCACTAACATTGTACACAATAGTCCAAATGCAATCTCACCAAACCTGCACACAATACTCCAGGTACAGTCTCACCAACCCTGTACACAATACTCCAGATGCAGCCTCACCAACCCTGTACACAATACTCCAGATGCAGACCGACCAACCCTGTACACAATATTCCAGGTACAGTCTCACCAACCGTGTACACAATACTCCAGGTACTGTCTCACCAACCCTGTACACAATACTCCAGGTACAGTCTCACCAACCCTGTACACAATAGTCCAGGTATAGCCTCTCCAAAACTGTCCACAATACTGCAGGTACAGTCTCACCAACTCTGTACACAATAGTCCAGGTACAGTCTCACCAACATTGTACACAATAGTCCAAATGCAATCTCACCAACCCTGTACACAATACTCCAGATGCAGCCTCACCAACCCTGTACACAATACTCCAGATGCAGTCCCACCAACCCTGTACACAATACTCCAGGTACTATCTCCCCAACCCTGTACACAATACTCCAGGTACAGTCTCACTAACCCTGTACACATTACTTCAGGTACAGTCTTACCAACCCTGTACACAATACTCCAGGTGCAATCTTACCAACCCTTTACACCATACTCCAGGTAAGGTCTCACCAACTGTGTACACAATTCTCCAGGTACAGTCTCACCAACGCTGTACACACTACTCCAGGTACAGTCTCACAAACCGTGTACACAATAGTCCATGTACAGTCTCACCAACGCTGTACACAATACTCCAGGTACAGTCTCACCAACCCTGTGCACAATACTCCAGGTACAGTCTCACCAACCCTGTACACAATACTCCAGGTACAGTCTCACCAACCCTGTACACAATACTCCAGGTACAGTCTCACTAACCCTGTACACAATACTCCAGTTACAGTCTCACCAACCCTGTACACACTACTCCAGGTACCCTCCCAGCAACCCAGTACACAATACTCCTGATACAGTCTCACCAACCCTGTACACAATATTCCAGGTGCAATCTTACCAACCCTTTACACCATACTCCAGGTAAGGTCTCACCAACTGTGTACACAATTCTCCAGGTACAGTCTCACCAACGCTGTGCACAATACTCCAGGTACAGTCTCACCAACCCTGTACACACTACTCCAGGTACAGTCTCACCAACCCTGTACACAATACTCCAGGTACAGTCTCACTAACCCTGTACACAATACTCCAGTTACAGTCTCACCAACCCTGTGCACACTACTCCAGGTACACTCCCAGCAACCCAGTACACAATACTCCAGGTACAGTCTCAACAACCCTGTACACAATACTCCAGGTGCAATCGTACCAACCCTTTACACCATACTCCAGGTAAGGTCTCACCAACTGTGTACACAATTCTCCAGGTACAATCTCACCAAACCTGTACACAAAACTCCAGGTACAGTCTCACCAACGCTGTACACAATACTCCAGGTACAGTCTCACCAACCATGTAAACACTACTCCAGGTACAGTCTCACGAACGCTATACACAATACTGCATGTATAGTCTCACCAACGCTGTACACAATACTCCAGGTACAGTCTCACCAACTCTGTACACAATAGTCCAGGTACAGTCTCACCAACATTGCACACAATAGTCCGGATGCAATCTCACCAACCCTGTACACAATACTCCAGCAACAGTCTCACCAACAATGTACACAATACTCCAGGTACAGTCTCACCAACCCTGTACACAACACTCCAGATGCAGTCTCACCAACCCTGCACACAATACTCCAGGTACAGTCTCACCAACCCTGTACACAATACTCCAGATGCAGTCTCACCAACCCTGTACACAATACTCAAGGTACAGTCTCACCAACCCTGTACACAATACCCAGGTACAGTCTCAACAACCCTGTACACAGTACTACAGCTACGGTTTCACCAAACCTGCACACAATGCTCCAGGTACAGACTCACCAACCCTGTTCAAAATACTCCAGGTACAGTCTCACTAGCCCTGTCCACAATACTCCAGGTACAGTCTCACCAACCCTGTACAAACTACTCCAGATACACTCTCACCAAACCTGTACACAAGACTCCTGGTACAGACTCATCTATCCTGTACACAATACTCCAGATACAGTCTCACCAACCCTGTACACTATAATCCGGATGCAATCTCACCAACCCTGTTCACCATACTTCAGGTACAGTCTCACCAACCGTGTACACAATAGTCCATGTACAGTCTCACCAACGCTGTACACAATACTCCAGGTACAGTCTCACCAACCCTGCACAAAATACTCCAGGTACAAGCTCACCAAACCTGTACACAATAATCCAGGTACAGTTTCACTAACCCTGTACACAATACTCCAGGTATTGTCTCACCAGTCCTGTACACACTATTCCAGGTACACCCTCTCCAACCCTGTACCCAATACACCAGATACAGTCTCACCAACCCTGTACACAATACTCCAGGTGTAAACTCACCAACCCTGTACACCATACTCCAGGTAAAGTCTCACCAACTATGTACACAATTCTCCAGGTAGAGTCTCACCAACCCTGTACAGAATAGTCCATGTACAGTCTCACCAATGCTGTACACAATACACCAGGTACAGTCTCTCCAACCCTGTACACACTACTCCAGGTACAGTCTCACCAACTCTGTACACAATAGTCCAGGTACAGTCTCACTAACATTGTACACAATAGTCCAAATGCAATCTCACCAAACCTGCACACAATACTCCAGGTACAGTCTCACCAACCCTGTACACAATACTCCAGATGCAGCCTCACCAACCCTGTACACAATACTCCAGATGCAGACCGACCAACCCTGTACACAATATTCCAGGTACAGTCTCACCAACCCTGTACACAATACTCCAGGTACAGTCTCACCAACCCTGTACACAATAGTCCAGGTATAGCCTCACCAAAACTGTCCACAATACTGCAGGTACAGTCTCACCAACTCTGTACACAATAGTCCAGGTACAGTCTCACCAACATTGTACACAATAGTCCAAATGCAATCTCACCAACCCTGTACACAATACTCCAGATGCAGCCTCACCAACCCTGTACACAATACTCCAGATGCAGTCCCACCAACCCTGTACACAATACTCCAGGTACTATCTCCCCAACCCTGTACACAATACTCCAGGTACAGTCTCACTAACCCTGTACACATTACTCCAGGTACAGTCTTACCAACCCTGTACACAATACTCCAGGTGCAATCTTACCAACCCTTTACACCATACTCCAGGTAAGGTCTCACCAACTGTGTACACAATTCTCCAGGTACAGTCTCACCAACGCTGTACACAATACTCCAGGTACAGTCTCACCAACCCTGTACACACTACTCCAGGTACAGTCTCACAAACCGTGTACACAATAGTCCATGTACAGTCTCACCAACGCTGTACACAATACTCCATGTACAGTTTCACTAACCCTGTACACAATACTCCAGGTACAGTCTCACCAACCCTGTACACACTACTCCAGGTACAGTCTCACAAACCGTGTACACAATAGTCCATGTACAGTCTCACCAACGCTGTACACAATACTCCATGTACAGTTTCACTAACCCTGTACACAATACTCCAGGTATTGTCTCACCAGTCCTGTACACACTATTCCAGGTACACTCTCTCCAACCCTGTACCCAATACACCAGATACAGTCTCACCAACCCTGTACACAATACTACAGGTGAAATCTCACCAACCCTGTAAACCATACTCCAGGTAAAGTCTCACCAACTGTGTACACAATTCTCCAGGTAGAGTCTCACCAACCCTGTACACAATAGTCCATGTACAGTCTCACCAATGCTGTACACAATACTCCAGGTACAGTCTCACCAACCCTGTACACACTACTCCAGGTACAGTCTCACCAACCCTGTACACAATACTCCAGGGAGAGCCTCACCAGCCCTGTCCACAATACTGCAGGTACAGTCTCACCAACCCTGTACACAATACTCCAGGTGCAATCTTACCAAGCCTTTACACCATACTCCAGGTAAGGTCTCACCAACTGTGTACACAATTCTCCAGGTACAGTCTCACCAACGCTGTACATAATACTCCAGGTACAGTCTCACCAACCCTGTACACACTACTCCAGGTACAGTCTCACCAACCCTGTACACAATAGTGCGTGTATAGTCTCACCAACCCTGTACACAATACTCCAGGTAAAGTCTCACCAACTCTGTACACAATAATCCAGGTACAGTCTCACCAACATTGCACACAATGGTCCGGATGCAATCTCACCAACCCTGTACACAATACTCCAGCAACAGTCTCACCAACAATGTACACAATACTCCAGGTACAGTCTCACCAACCCTGTACACAATACTCCAGATGCAGTCTCACCAACCCTGTACACAATACCCAAGGTACAGTCTCACCAACCCTGTACACAATACCCCAGGTACAGTCTCACCAACCCTGTACACAGTACTACAGCTACGGTTTCACCAAACCTGCACACAATCCTCCAGGTACAGACTCACTAACCCTGTTCAAAATACTCCAGGTACAGTCTCACCAACCCTGTACACAATACTCCAGGTACAGTCTCACTAGCCCTGTCCACAACACTCCAGGTACAGTCTCACCGACCCTGTACAAACTACTCCAGGTACACTCTCACCAAACATGTACACAAGACTCCAGGTACAGACTCATCTATCCTATACACAATACTCCAGATACAGTCTCACCAACCCTGTATACTATAATGCGGGTGCAATCTCACCAACCCTGTTCACCATACTCCAGGTACAGTCTCACCAACCGTGTACACAATAGTCCATGTACAGTCTCACCAACCCTGTACACAATACTCCAGGTACAGTCTCACCAACCCTGCTCAAAATACTCCAGGTACAAGCTCACCGACCCTGTACACAATAATCCAGGTACAGTTTAACTAACCCTGTACACAATACTCCAGGTATTGTCTCACCAGTCCTGTACACACTATTCCAGGTACACCCTCTCCAACCCTGTACCCAATACACCAGATAGAGTCTCACCAACCCTGTACACAATACTCCAGGTGTAATCTCACCAACCCTGTACACCATACTCCAGGTAAAGTCTCACCAACTGTGTACACAATTCTGCAGGTAGAGTCTCACCAACCCTGTACAGAATAGTCCAGATGCAGCCTCACCAACCCTGTACACAATACTCCATGTACAGTCTCACCAATGCTGTACACAATACTCCAGGTACAGTCTCACCAACACTGTACACACTACTCCAGGGACAGTCTCACCAACCCTGTACACAATAGTCCAGGTATAGCCTCACCAACCCTGTCCACAATACTGCAGGTACAGTCTCACCAACTCTGTACACAATAGTCCAGGTATAGTCTCACTAACATTGTACACAGTAGTCCAAATGCAATCTCACCAACCCTGCACACAATACTCCAGGTACAGTCTCACCAACCCTGTACACAATACTCCAGATGCAGCATCACCAATCCTGTACACAATACTCCAGATGCAGTCCCACCAACCCTGTACACAATATTCCAGGTACAGTCTCACCAACCCTGTACACAATACTCCAGGTACTGTCTCCCCAACCCTGTACACAATACTCCAGGTACAGTCTCACCAACCCTGTACACAATAGTCCAGGTATAGCCTCACCAAAACTGTCCACAATACTGCAGGTACAGTCTCACCAACTCTGTACACAATAGTCCAGGTACAGTCTCACCAACATTGTACACAATAGTCCAAATGCAATCTCACCAACCCTGTGCACAATACTGCAGGTACAGTCTCACCAACCCTGTACACAATACTCCAGATGCAGCCTCACCAACCCTGTACACAATACTCCAGATGCAGTCCCACCAACCCTGTACACAATACTCCAGGTACTGTCTCCCCAACCCTGTACACAATACTCCAGGTACAGTCTCACTAACCCTGTACACATTACTCCAGGTACAGTCTCACCAACCCTGTACACAATACTCCAGTTGCAATCTTACCAACCCTTTACACCATACTCCAGGTAAGGTCTCACCAACTGTGTACAAAATTCTCCAGGTACAGTCTCACCAACGCTGTACACAATACTCCAGGTACAGTCTCACCAACTCTGTACACAATAATCCAGGTACAGTCTCACCAACATTGCACACAATGGTCCGGATGCAATCTCACCAACCCTGTACACAATACTCCAGCAACAGTCTCACCAACAATGTACACAATACTCCAGGTACAGTCTCACCAACCCTGTACACAATACTCCAGATGCAGTCTCACCAACCCTGTACACAATACTCAAGGTACAGTCTCACCAACCCTGTACACAATACCCCAGGTACAGTCTCACCAACCCTGTACACAGTACTACAGCTACGGTTTCACCAAACCTGCACACAATCCTCCAGGTACAGATTCACTAACCCTGCACACAATACTCCAGGTACAGTCTCACCAACCCTGTACACAATACTCCAGATGCAGTCTCACCAACCCTGTACACAATACTCCAGGTACAGTCTCACCAACCCTGTACACAATACTCCAGATGCAGTCCCACCAACCCTGTACACAATATTCCAGGTACAGTCTCACCAACCCTGTACACAATACTCCAGGTACTGTCTCCCCAACCCTGTACAAAATACTCCAGGTACAGGCTCACCAACCCTGTACACAATACTCCAGGTACAGTTTCACTAACCCTGTACACAATACTCCAGGTCTTGTCTCACTAACATTGTACACAATAGTCCAGGTACACTCTCTCCAACCCTGTACCCAATACACCAGATACAGTCTCACCAACACTGTACACAATACTCCAGGTGTAATCTCACCAACCCTGTACACCATACTCCAGGTAAAGTCTCACCAACTGTGTACACAATTCTCCAGGTAGAGTCTCACCAACCCTGTACACAATAGTCCATGTAAAGTCTCACCAATGCTGTACACAATACTCCAGGTACAGTCTCACCAACCCTGTACACACTACTCCAGGTACAGTCTCACCAACCCTGTACACAATAGTCCAGGTATAGCCTCACCAACCCTGTCCACAATACTGCAGGTACAGTCTCACCAACTCTGTACACAATAGTCCAGGTACAGTCTCACTAACATTGTACACAATAGTCCAAATGCAATCTCACCAACCCTGCACACAATACTCCAGGTACAGTCTCACCAACCCTGTACACAATACTCCAGATGCAGCCTCACCAACCCTGTACACAATACTCCAGATGCAGTCCCACCAACCCTGTACACAATATTCCAGGTACAGTCTCACCAACCGTGTACACAATACTCCAGGTACTGTTTCCCCAACCCTGTACACAATACTCCAGGTACAGTCTCACCAACCCTGTACGCAATAGTCCAGGTATAGCCTCACCAACCCTGTCCACAATACTGCAGGTACAGTCTCACTAACTCTGTACACAATAGTCCAGGTACAGTCTCACCAACATTGTACACAATAGTCCAAATGCAATCTCACCAACCCTGCACACAATACTCCAGGTACAGTCTCACCAACCCTGTACACAATACTCCAGATGCAGCCTCACCAACCCTGTACACAATACTCCAGATGCAGCCTCACCAACCCTGTACTCAATACTCCAGATGCAGTCCCACCAACCCTGTACACAATACTCCAGGTACTGTCTCCCCAACCCTGTACACAATACTCCAGGTACAGTCTCACCAACCCTGTACAAACTACTCCAGGTACACTCTCAGCAACCCTGTACACAATACTCCAGGTACAGTCTCACTAACCTTGTACACATTACTCCAGGTACAGTCTCACCAACCCTGTACAAACTACTCCAGGTACACTCTCACCAACCCTGTACACAGGACTCGAGGTACATTCTCACCTATCCTGTACGCAATACTCCAGATATAGTCTCACCAACCCTGTACACTATACTCCAGGTGCAATCTCACCAACCATGTACACCCTACTCCAGGTGCAATCTCACCAACCATGTACACCCTACTCCAGGTACAGTCTCACCAACCCTGTACAAAATAGTCCATGTACAGTCTCACCAACAATGTATACAATACTCCAGGTACAGTCTCATAAACCCTGTGCACAATACTCCAGATGCAGTCTCACCAACCATGTTCACAATACTCCAGGTACAGTCTCACCAAACCTGTACACATTGCTCCAGATGCAGTCTCACCAACCCTGTACACAATACTCCAGGTACAGTCTCACCAACCCTGTACACAATATTCCAGGTACTGTCTCACCAACACGCTGTGAAACTACTTCAACATGTCATTGCTTCGATATTCTGACGCCTTTCATTGAAGGTGAACCCAACTTTAACTTGCAACTTACATACATTCTTCCCAATACCCTTCAAAACATTCCGAAGTTATCAAGTATAATATCTCTGTCAAAAATTTATACTGATTCTCTCCAATGTTGCTGTTAATTTCTACATGTCTAATATTGCATCCTGTCTCATCGATTCCAAACGTTTCTCAACAGACGTCAAGTTAATTGGTCTGCATTTCTTCACGCTATCACTTTTTCCCTTTCTAGATGTTTGGACCCATTCCATTCATCTACCTACAATGCTTGGATCACGTTTATTACTTTCCATTTATCTACAATGGCTTTCCTGCCTCTGTGGAATATACAAGAAAATACAACACAGCCATTGACAGTGCAATTAATACTTCAATGCTGATTTATTTCTGGCATTTTGAAATGAAATACATTTGTTTCGTTAGACATGGCAATGCTTTATGAAGCTACATGTTAACGTACTACCTTGTTACTGATATGAATTGACTTTGTGTCTTCAGTTCCACAAGCCCTACACGATCAGTTGGTATTTCTGGATGATTTTCTGGGTCTTTTTCCATGATTACAGATGCAGAGTAACAGTTATTTTCTCGGACATTTCGCTGTTATCCACAATAGACTCTCCTCTCCAGATTACAAGTTTCCACATTTGACCTGACTTTTGTTTTGTTTCCCTTGAAATACAGATTGTACATTTATGCAGTCCTCGTGTTCCTGTGGGAGCATGCATGCTCGCTTTTTGATTTCCTTATCATTGTGATCGCCCTCCTTTGCTGTATTGTAAATTTCTGACATTTCTCAGGTTTCTACAATGTCTGGAATTCTTCAGAAGTCAACTCTTATAATTAAAAAAATCTTCAATTTGTTATGTTAACCATCATTAAGTCACTTTATCACTCTTTGGTGTTTTTACCTTAAAGAAATAGACTTTTGTTTCAAACTTTACAGTATTTCCATAAAACGGATATATCGAAGAACATTGCAAGAAGACAGAGAAGACATTGCAGGGGCCTGGCTGATATTATTACATCATCGCTGGCCACAGGTGATATCCCGAATGCCTGGAGGACAGGGAATACTATGCCCTTATTCAAGAAGGGCTACAAAGAAAAACTTGGGAACTATAGACCAGTAAACGAGACATCTGTAGTAGGTGAGGTACTTGAGAAGATTCTGAGAAATAAGATATACATACATTTGAAAAGTCAGGGACTGATTAGGAGCAGTCAGCACTGCTTTGTGTATGGGATATCATGGCTCACAAATCTTTTAGAGTTCTTTGATGAAGTGACCAGCAACATTGACGAGAGCAGGGTGGTATACGTAGTCCAATTGATTTTAGTAAGGCCTTCAATGAGGGTTCATATGGTACGCTGCTCTGGAAGGTTAAATTGCATGGAATGGAGTGGGAACATGGCAAATTAGATACAAAATTGTCTTGATGGTAGGAAGCAGGGAGTCATAGTGAAAGGATGTTTGTCGAACTGGAGGCCTGTCACTAGTGGAGTGCCTCAATGGTCGGTGCTGGGACTATTACTGTTTGCTTTATGTTTAATGATTTAGTTTATAATGTACAAGGCATGATTAGTAAGATTGAAGATGACACTAAATGATGTGGTCTCGTGGACAGTGAGGGAGATTATCAGGCATTGCAGCAGGACATTGAACATTTGGGGCGTGGGCCAAGAAATGGCAAATGCAATTGAATGTGGATAAATGTGAGTTCTTGCATTTTGCAAAGTCAATTCAAGGTCGGAGTTTCATGGTGAATCGTTGGGTCTTAAGGAGTGTAGTAGAACAGACGGACCCTGGAATTCAGGTGCATGGTTCTCCGAAAGTTGATTCAGAGATAGACAGGGCAGTGAAGTAGCCTTATGTCACACTGGCCTTCATCAGTCTGGGCATTGAATATCGAAGTGGGGGAGTTATGTTGCAGTTATACACGATGTTGGTGAGGCGACAGGATGTTGACGCGTTGTATTCAGTTTTGTTCACTTGGCTAAGGGAAGGATCTTATTAAACCGGAAAGAGTGCCCAAGAAATTTACATGTAAGTTGCCAAGGACGTTATGTTCTGGATTTTAAGGACAGGTTGGACAAGCTAGGAATTTTTAACTTTAGAGTATATGAGACTGATGGGGATCTGATGGAAGTGAATAAGATCATGGGAGGCACTCAGTCCTTTTTCCCTAGGGTTGGGCAATCCCGGACTAGATTGCATCACTTTAAGGTCAGAGGAGAAAGAATAAAAGGGAACCTGAGGAGCAATTATTTACACACAGGGTGGTACTAGTATGGAATAAACTGCCAGTAGAAGTGGTTGTGGTGGGTACATTAACATTTAACAGGTATTTGGACAAATACTTGGATAGGAAAGGATTAGAAGAATACCGGGCAAAAGCAGGGAAATGGGATAAGTGTGAATGGCTATTTTGTTCGGTACGGACCACTTTGGGCTGAAGGGAATATTTTTGTACTGTAGGACTCTATAACTCCAACAACCATTGCTGGTCTCTCACAGAATGTTATATTGCACTTTTACAATTCACTGGAAATAACTTGACGACCTCGCCTCCAGGCTTCCTCGATGCTTGACTATAATGTTCAAAATTTCTATATTGCATGACAATTCCTCAAAGCTGCTTCAGCGCACGGTTAGTAATTAGTTCTCCAGACCACACAACATCAAATCCGAAATAACCTGCTCTCTAGTTTGTTTCACAACATACTCTCCAACTACCTGATATACACTAATGGAATTTATTTTCCACAACTTGAGCAGTCTCTTAGTTAACACAGTTTCGATGCAACTTCACTCCATCCAGTATTACTGCAGCACCCACGATTATTTGTTACTCATTTACAGGATGAAGGTGTCCCATTTATAACCAGCATTTAATGCCCATTGCAGAGCGCAGTTAAGAGTCAACAGCGTTGCCTTGGACTGGAGTCACATGCAGGCCAGGCCAGGCCAGGTAAGGACAGCTGTTTTCTTCCCTAAAGGTCATCAGTGAACCAAATGAGTTTTTCCAACAATCGAAAATAGATTTATGGCCATCATAAACCCTTGATTCCAGATACTTATTGAATTCACATTCCACATTCTGCCATGCCAGGGTTCAAACTCGGGTACTCAGAACACTACCTGGGTCTCTGTGCTAAGATACCAGCGGTAATATCACTATGTCATTTCTTCCCCTTGCATATATTTGCATATCCAATTTCCAGAGCATATGATGCAAAATATTTGCGCGACAGGTTGGTCTCGATATATAACACATTGATGTTTACTTCTACTTCTATTTGTAAGATCCACCCAAACTGATTCTGTGGAATCTGAGGACCAGGATCTGTGAAGTTATTAGCGACAGACTTGGACAAGATGCTTGGGGAGGCTCACCTCGACGCTCAGATGATCTGAAGAATTGGTCAGCAATTCAGGACACGCATCAATATCTTCCCCGCTCTGCCAGGATATCTGTCATCGTATTCTCTCTGCTCCCTCACACTCACTGTATATCCGTTTTAACAAATATCTCCGAAAAAGGCTCACACTCTATCTCCAAATAAGGCTCAAGCACGACCACACTCACTGTTGACTTCAGCACCTTCCCTCCCCCACATTTTCTGTCACTGATGCAATAGCCCCGCACACTAATAACACTGCATGGATACAACACTGTGGTCAGACTCCCTCCGGACCTTACCCTTACCCCCTCCAGCACTAACAGCAGGGACACCCACTCCTACCCTCATTCCTTCCCTCCCCTTACCCCATTCCAGGAGAAACAGCCTGGAATTGGACAGCAAGTGCCACCCTGGTGGTGGAGTGCCCGATATCCGTTCCCTCATCCCCTTACCCTGACATGTGGGGAGGATCCTGGAAAGAGCTGAAGAGGACCAGGAGGTCTTGTGTGGAGATTCTGAAGGATCCACGTCTCACCACCTGAGTAAGGAGCAATATTCAGTAAAGTGCAATTCTCAATTTCAACCCACTGTCAGTTCCAACCTCATCTCTCTCACTCGCAAAAGAACAGATATCCCATTGCACAGAGATGCAAACATTGAAATACACAGAAGTATTGGTAATACCCCAATATACTAATATGCACAATGCAGACAAGGAGATAGGCATATTTACACACAGAAACATACACAGTTACACACACAGACAGACAGAAACACAGATCAAAACACACAGTCCGATACACAGACAGACAGATTTAGTCACACAAATACACAGATAACAAGCACATGGACACACACACTCATACATACATACACACACAAAGACCCAGACACTAGTGTCATTAAGACACAAAAAAGTATTTTTTTTATTTATGAGGAGATCAATGATTCCAGGGAGAAGGCAGGATGTTGAGGAACTTATAAGAAATGATTGAATGATATGTCAGACTTGATGGGCCGAATGGCCTAATTCTGTTCCTTTCTTTAAGGCTTGTGTGGTGTCATGCTATCAGGTATTCTCTTCCTGAGACAGCAGCAGAGGCTGGGTTTGATACATGTTTGATTGGAAAGAGTCAGTGGTAATGTGGTGCTGAGTTGGAGGGCGGAATAGTTTTTGTCTATTCCTAGTTATTGCATCCTTATATCCGAAAAGGGACAGTCATTTGATGTGAGGTTAACAGTTTTAAAATAATGGGTCATATATTGAAATAAGGATGTCCCTTTCCCTTTAGTGTTGTGCTACCTGTGATGTCTTCATCCACAGGGAGCAATGAAGATTCGGTTATTGAAGATATTCAAGGCTGAGCTCGACTGATCTTTGCTGGACCGAAGAGTCAATGTTTATTGGGACCACACAGGAGTCGGATGGTTCGACACAATCGGATCAGCCATCAGGATTCTGAATGGTGCAGCCGAATGTTCAACTGCCGCCCCTATCCAATGTGTTGTTCCTTCAATCCAGCCCTCGTTGCTGTTACAGAGATATACTGTTGCCCCTACCCTAATTGCTGTTTCCTCAATACACTCCTCGAGTCTGTTACAGGGTAGGGGACCACCCCATTCAGCCACACAGGATCGTGACAATGATTTGGGAGGAGAGGATTCTGCCCCTCGAATGAGTTACACAGGAACATAGAAAGAAGTACTTCAGCTCGTTGAGTACATTACACAGCACAGGAGGAGGCCATTCCACCCAGCTGAACTGCTGCAGAGGAACAGGGATGCTGTCGTTAACAGAAAATAGATAGGAGAGATAAATGCATATTTTTATAAAACTGTAACTAGTTTTGCCCGGAGATCACTGTGTGGTCATTAATGATCAACAATCTATGTCAAATATCTGGATGAAGCGACTGAATGGATCAAAGCTGAATTACCTTATGCACCAAGATGATCATTCAATATATCTTCAAATGGAGGTAGTGAATCTGCATTATAATATAGGCAGGGAAGGTTCATGAGCAAACCTTTGTCTATTGCTGTAGGAAGGATAGAACAGCAGGAAACAATTTAAATGGAGAGAGATCGCAGAACTCTGCGCTGCAGATGTTTTTCATATTCCTGGTACACGAATCATATGAAGTCTGCAGATGTAGCAAGTGATTTGGAAGTTAAATGGAATGATGCTGTTTGTGGCAACGGGTATTGGGTTTAATAAGGAATGTTTTACTGCATCTGTACAGGGCATTGCTGAGACCATATCAGATACACTGGGTGCAGTGTTGATCCTCCAAACTAAAAAAAGGACATAACTCATTTTGAAGATGTTCAAAGATGTTTCCCTTTACTCATTCCTGAATTGAAGACCTTTTGATATCGGGGATTATCTGCTAATGATTTAGATGAGAAATTTTATTGAAGCACGATTTTCAGAAAAGTGTTTCAGCTGGATACATATTTTCTCTTGTTAAGGAGACTAAAGTTAGAGAATTTTTTTATGAACGTGATGTGTTGATAGAAACACAATTATTATGAAGATATCAACCCATTTACGAAAATTATGCAGACACATATAAAGATGTCATCAAATTATAAAGCCGGCACTTTTTTTTGCTAAAGAAAGGCACTGTGCACAACAACAGCATTGATGCTGCATACAGCATACAGTCTATTATCATCCATTCCATAGAATGTTCATGGAGAGTGCACATGGTCCAGTTTGGTGTTCAGTTGACATTACAGTATTTTTCCACACGGAGAGGAAGAAAAATATTACCTGCCTCTAAAGCAGCAGCCAATTGGTCTTTCTATCTTACTTTGATGTGCCTGAAAACAAGGTGTAAGAGCAGAAAATCCCTGAGTCATCTTTACCACTCGTGGAGGATTCCTGGTGAGAATTCATAGGAATCTCTCCATTGCCCGAAGCAAAGGGAATTCAGCCAAATCCAACTGTTCCGGGAAAAATTCGCATTCCCAGACATTTGTGTGAGCAGAATAACTTCAAAGGCAGAAACATATTTGGGACAATCGATCATTTTACCATTCGTTCAGAGTTCAAATTTCTTTGTCCCACATTTTTGTAGAAAATTATCCAGAATGATACCTATTTCATTGGCCACAGCACTCAATTGGTTACATTTAAAATTTGCTTCACCAGTAGCGGAGTTGGAAAAGGCATCAGTGACTCTCGGACATTGGTCAATGCACGATCAAGAGATTCTCAAAGGGCTGTTAAAGTTTGTGATGACTGGATATTTCTATTTATTCAAAACTGTGTATGTTAAACATTTGACAGATAAATGAGAGTAGGAAAATTGTACACAGACAGAAAAGTGCTGCTGAGACCATAATCAGATCATAGTGCGTGGTGGAACAGTGACACAGTGTCTGATGATTCACTCTTGCTTCACAGTCCCATGTTACTATGTTGCATTCAGTCCCTCACAGCTCCTTCACTGGAGCAGATGGAGGCCTCCAAACCGTCACACAAAAATCTAGTCTGGGTTCGAAAGATGCCTCTGGTCTCTTTACAGAGTGCCTCCTCTCTGCAACTTGTGCTTCATTTGTTGGTAATTGTCTAGACCAAGATTCATTATGAATAAAGCCCCGAACCTCATCCAGAGATTACTCAAAGTGCTTTGCTCTCTCTGATTACAACATTCAATAATAGAACATCGAGGAACATTGCAACCTTTAACTTTGTAATTACAGAGAATATGAACATAAGGAACAGAATCAGGTAATTCGGACAGTCAAGCCATTGTATACGATCATGGGTGATCTACTGTTAGCATTAACTCGTATTTATTACCCAATCCTTCTCACCCACCAGCTCTCTGACAGGTCAAATATACATCTACCTCCTCTTTAAATACTTTTTGTGATCAAGCTCTCTTAACTCTCTAGCCCAGATAATTCCTGACATTGATTTCTCTCTGTGAGAGGAAAACACTCCCCACACAGACACCGTCAACTTTTAATATGAACAAGAGGTGAACATAGGGGCTCAGGACAGAGTTAATGGCCTTGATATAAAGGCAGTATTTGACTGAGGATGTCATCGGGACCACTTACTTATTTGAACTTAATGGGAATCAGGTGTACCCTGCTCACTGGTTGAGGTCTTTCAGAGCACAAAGGAAGATGTTCTTGTGCTGTGGCTGCCAATCCTCTCAGCCACAGGACATCTCTTCAGGAGATCCTCAGGTTAACTTCCTCAGCACAAACATATTCAGCTCCTTTGTCAACGTCTACGAACCCCCGGTGCCCGCCATCCATCATAAGATCAGAAGCGTGGTGATCACTGAAGATCACACAATATTCAGAACATTTTGTCACCCCACAGCTCCTGAACCAGTCTCTGTGTCCATGTGCAGCAAGACCTTGACAGTATTCAGGTTTGTGCTGTTAAAGTGTCGTTAACATTCATGTAACAACACGGCCAGACACTGCACATTTCCACAGCTAAAACAGGGGCTCATCAGCACCTTAAGCTGGCTGCACACGGTTATGTGGAAGTCAGTCAACCCATCGAAATGAGTGAACAAGAAGAGGGACAGCCCATTCAATCCTCCTGCCTGTTCCACATTAAGAGGAGGGGCCGCGTCAGTACATGAGCTGTTAAACAAGAACAGGCAGAGCCCAATCAGACCTTTGATCCTCTTCCCTGGGACCAGGAGGAGGCCATTTAGCCCCTCAAGAATCTTACATAGGACCAGGAGGGTGTCATTGAAGCTCCAACCTGAAAAACCAATGGAGCAGAGAATGCACTCACAGACGGCTCACAATGCTCCTCGTGGCTCCATTGCCTGTGGAACACATGATACTGCAGCCTGTTTTGCCGGCAGTGAGGAAAGATGCCAAATGTTTTGTGCCAAGTCTCAAAGTGGTATTTTCCATCTCCGAGAAGATTGACACATGTTCTCCATGGACGTCAGAAGCTGGTGGGAACAGTTAACTGTTTTAGTGTGAAGGTATTGTGGCTGCTGTCAGGATTGTGCATAACGTGAAGTTCTATGCTGGATCACATGCCAAATGTACTGTGTTAATGTTGGGAGAGTTTAGTCAAAGACTGGCCCTCTCTCTCCCTCTCCCTCTCTCTCTCAATCGTAGTGGGAAGTGGCGTGGAGTGAGAGGAACGTTCTCAGAGTCTCTTAAACTATCGAGAATCATGTAAACCAAATTACAAACAAGCCATAGAATTTATCACCCTATCAGTTTCTGTTTGGAACATAATGAGTGACTGTCCATCCCCTTAAGGTTCAATGCAGTCACCGCTTATTCCCTCAAAGTGCTACAGATAGTTTTATCATCCCAACAATGAGTCTGGTGAAACTCCTTTATACTTTGTGCCAAGAGGATTATACCTTACAAAAGAGAGAAAATCTGTCCACAATACCCCAAATACTGTTTCACTAACACTCTCAGGATTGATCACAATAATTCTGTTCTCTCATTTAGCTGTCTCAGCTTTTTTCTTGTGCTCGAAAAAGACATTACTTCTCTCTACGCTGCAAATGATGTGGAATGTAGAAGATCCTTACAACTGTACGTCAGCATCAATAAAGTCATCACCAGAGGTAACGATGGAGATGGATATCACTCTCTGAGGGAGACTCAATCAGAAAGAACTCACTCGAAACAGGAAATGGTCACCTAGCTGAATGGAAATGACTTGCAGGAGCATGGAAATCGGGCAGAGGAAGGGAGTTATCTTTTCTTTTGTTCTGCTCTCACGGGATGTGTGCAGTCCTTGTCAGGCCAGCATATTATGCCGATCTTGAACTGAGTGGGTGGTTCAGCTTTTCCACAGGACAGGAAATAGGAAAAAACATTGCTGTGGTTTTGCAGTTACACAGAGACCTGACCACGGAACGATGACCCATTGCCTTCTCTACAGGACATGAGGCAAGTAGATAGGCTTCTGTTTAAAGCAAGTGGTGATGATTCAATTTGCATTCCATCAACTTCCTCATGGGATATCAAAAGATTATTATTCTCTGCCTCTCAATTAAGATTCAATTACTTGAGCACCATGCACTGTCTGTCCATCTGACAGATTCTGTGGAGAGAACAAACTAACCATCTCAAGTGCAAATATTTTATGATGGAAGCATAGTTAGAAGGGATTTGAAACAGTTATATCTGGATTTAAGATTTCAGGCACAAACGATGGATTATTCAGCAGTTGCACTGAGGCTGAGAAGGAGACTGAAATATCCTGATAGTGGTCTTTGGCAGGATTGGTGAGTGGGGAGAATATGGAGAAATGTACATATGAATGAAGAAAAAAGATCATGGAGATTAAGAACATTCTGGTTTCTCCTCGTGCATTGTTGAGTAAGTTGTGAATAGTAATTTGCCAGTTAAAATTTGCAAAGAATACATTTTTTGACTGGATCTGAAAATGATGGCTTCCAAATTCTAAAATTTGAATATGGACAGCAATTCAGTTCAACTCGGCTTAATGGTCAGATGGAATGACTTACCAGGAACACCAACTATATCGAGGATGTGATAGTAACCACCTTAAATAATCTAAAGGATATCTTCGATCCGTTATGCTAATGATATCCAAGGCTGCGAAATGTAGTAAAGACCCAAGGATAAACTCCTGTCTGTTATTGTAATATTCCAGTCAAGATTCCTCAGATTCTGATCCATTATTGGAACATTCCAGTCTATTGTTCTCAGAATCTGATCTCTCCTCCCAGCAGTTAGCACTGCTGGCTCTCAGCGCCAGAGACCCGGGTTCAATTACCACCTCAGGCGACTCTCTGTGTGGAGTTTGCACATTCTCCCCGTGTCTGCGTGGGTTTCCTCCGGGTGCTCCGGTTTCCTCCCACAGTCCAAAGATGTGCAGGTCAGGTGAATTGGCCATGCTAAACTGCCCGTAGTGTTAGGTAAAGGGTAGATGTAGGGGTATGGGTGGGTTGCGCTTCGGCGGGGCGGTGTGGACTTGTTGGGCTGAAGGGCCTGTTTCCACTCTGTAAGTAATCTAATCTAATCTAATCTATTCTATCTAGCTGCTGACCCCTGCTGGTGCTGTCGGTGATGCTCCCAGCCATTCAATGGGATAATACATTGAAAAGAGTCCCGAATTAATAGAAGAGGCAAACTCAAGTGATGCATTTCGGATCCACGGAGACTGACGTCAATCACAGTCGCTGAACGAATAGCTCCAGCCAACGCCTTTCAATTCAATATTGTTTTATTAAAAGTCAAAACAATGATTAAACTTTTGACATTCTGGATGCGGTCTGTAAGGGTGACTGATGGCGCAAATGTTGAGGCTAGTAGATCAATTGAGTGTAACCATTCAATCTGCCTTGAATATGGGAGTAATACTGGAGTTTTTTTCAGAATGTAAACATGCTTCTCTGTTTATAACTGGAAACATAAATTCTGTAATTACTGATAAAGCATTATAATTTCAATAAAACATTGAGACAATTTTTATAGTTCATGATCTGAGGGGTATGTGTGCCTGAGACAACGTGGGGTTATAACAGACAAAAGGCATGGATATATTAACAGAGAATTGTATGTGAAAAATGCAATTCAGTTTGTTATTCCAGGATCAGAGGGGGCAGATGAGGGTTGTGCTATTGATGCTATTGATGTTAATGAACTGTGACGAAGTGTCATTTACTGGACTTCAATTGCATTGTGAGTATGGCATGGTGGAGGAGAGAGAAAACAGCGAGCAGTGGGGGACATGGCAGTACAGAATGGATGGAGGGACAATAATATTCCCCAGCCATCAGTATTGGAATGTTACTCTTTATACTTCATATGAAGAACAGATTCAAGGATACATCTAAAGTGAGGAATGAGGACGAATATCGGTTTTTGAACACAAAATACAGGGACAAAATTATTTTCTCTCCATACTAAATTACGGAATATACAAAGTGATAAGATACTTTAAATTCACTCATGGTATTGAGCTACATAAATCGAAATGTGTATTACAAAACCGTGGGCGTGGTGTACAAACTTTGTCAATCATTATTTGATGCGCAGCTGAGATGCTGATTTCCCCTCTGTTATGATCCACCTCACTGAGTTGCCCTGGCGCAGTATCACAGTAGCGAGGGGGGTTTTCAGTTTCTGCTGCTGTTCACCCAGTCTATTTAAATTAATCCGCCTTCTCCCTGTAAAAAAAATCGCTTGGCCTTTTGGACTCTCTTTAACTGTCAGCAACTCAGCTCTGTGATATTATTGGCAATAAATGATCTGAGACAACAGCCAGTATCAACAAAATGTTCACAGGGTATGGCACAAGACAAAGGCCATGCCATCCGTGAGAATTTATAAATAAAACTTCCATTTTTTGTCTGTTCCTGTCTCTCAACCCTCGTGCTGTCTTCTGATCTATCTTCGTTTAACACCCCTCCAATAACTCCCTGTTTCCAAATTGTGCAGTTCTACAGATTGATGTTGTGGCCATTTTGGAGAAATGAATAGAGCAGGGATAGGAATGATTGTTGTAAGTTCTGGGGTTTAGTTCCTCCATTAAGAACAGGGATGTTATTAAAAGGGGGGAGGGTGGCATTGTATTACGGTGGCAGTAAGGATGGTTGATTAGGACTTGCCAAGAGGTAGTATGGGAAGAGGTTAGAAACAGGAAAGGAGGGATCACCCTGTTGAGAGTTCTCTATAGACCTCTGAAAAGTTCCAGAGATGTAGAGGAAAGGATAACAAAGATGATACTGGATAGGAGCGTAAGTAACAGAGTAGCTGTTATGGAGAACTTTAACTTTCCAAATATTGACCGGAAACCTACCGTTCATGTACTTTATACAGGCCAGTTTTTGTCCAATGTGTGCAGAATGGTTTCCTGATACAGTATGTAGATAGGCCAACAAGGGATGAAGCCAAATTGGATTTGGTATTGGTAATGAACCAAACCAGGTGTTTGATTTGGAGGTAGGTGAACATTTGGTGATAGTGACCACAATTCAGTTATGTTTACTGTAGCGATGGAAAGGGACAGGTGTATGACAGGTTAATGCAAGGAGAGTACCAAAGTATCTTCCTCGAATCTGGATTTGAGATGAGAAGACAATGGTTTCCTTAATCTTCAGCTCAGATCAAAAGAGAGATCAAGGATACACTTCGGTTTTACAACAAAAAACATTATTGTTATATGTTCCGTGTTGCAATGATCATACACAACATAGTCAGTGTCCCCTCCACACCCCTTCTGTAGAACCAATCTTGTAAAACAATTGATCAATGATGGACACTCCCAAGGACAGCCCTACGTTCTTATTTGTTTCAGATGTTTAACGGCTTTTGTTATCTCTAGGCCTTGGGATCTTTCTATGATGCATTCCAAAGTTCGGGGCTGTGCTCTTTTTAGTCATGCCCATCATTGTTTATCTTGAAGGATTGCATTCCTTCTATTCTCCATTGGGCAGGATATCTCTTACAAATTTCATTATCATATTTTGCACTAAAAAGTTGATTCTGTTACAAAGTTCATATTATTATTATTATTATTTTTACTGTTAACCTTTCTTTGAAGATGCCAGGCATCTCTTTAAGATTTTATTATTACGTTGAAATCTGTCTCCATGATTATTTACCAAATCTGTAACTAGAACTTAATACTATTGTAAATAGTTTCAAAGGCATGGCTAGCTTCGTAAAGATAATTTGAGTTGCTGTTATTGTGGCTGAACACATCCTTAATGAGATCAGAATAAGTTACCTTTCGTAATAATTCTTCAAAGTTTTTCTGCTACAATTTCATTATTTCATCCGTGTTCTGTTACAAATCATCAATTTAAAACAAAGAACGGTCTTTATCAATATGTTAGCATGTTTCAGAATCTTGCGAATCAGATTATTCTTTGTTTTGCCTTGGAGTAATTACCTTCCTAAAAGCCTTTTTTCACTAATGCTGAAACAACCTATTTTAAATTCTGGCTATTTTGCGGCTGTTTAAAAACAGACAGTTGAAGTAGACTTTTAAATTTCGGCCACTCCATGTCTCTTAAAAAAAAGGCAGCTCCAACTCTCACTATGATCTGCCAGAACTGCGTATAAACAAAGGGACTCACTCTACTTAGATACGTGCGATAATTAATCCTATCAAATACAATTAAAGCAATTCATATGATAGAGAGGGCAAAATTCTAACAAGGTTAACACACCCAGATTGAAGCTCTGCAGCCTGCCACATCCGGCCAAAAATCGTGATAGACGATTAAACAACTAACTGGTGGAGTGGGGTCCACAATTATCCCCATCCTATCAATGGATCAGCTCTGCACATCAGTGTAAAAAAACAAGGAAATAGTATCTGTACCATCCTCAGCCAGGGGTGTTGAGTCGATGATTCAACTCACCGTCATCATGATGCCCACAGAATCACAGATCAGTCTTCAACCAATTCGATTCCCTGCCCGTGACATGAAGAAACAGCTGAACACATTAGATACGACAAAGGCAATGGGCCCTGATCCCATTTCTGCAATAGGACTGAAGACTTGTGCTGCACAACAAGCCGTGTCCCTGGGGAAGCTGTTTCATTCCAGCTCCAACTCTGATATCTCCCTGGAAATGTGGAAAATTACTCAGCTATGCCCAGACCCCAAAGAGGACAATAATTATAATCTGACCAACTACAACTCCCTCAGTCTCATCACGATAGCCAAATTGGTGTGAATTATTTTTGACAGAGCTGTCAAGCAGCACAGAGATTACCTGCTGAGTGTGGTTTCCGATAGGTCCCCATGTGGAGATGGTGCAGTTGTGGAAATGTCATTGGATTACTAATCCAGACCAGACTAATGGTACGGCAGCTGGGCGGGAAAGTTAAAAACAATTAATTAAATATCGAGATCTCTAATCTAGTGTCAGTAACAGTGACCTTGAAGCCAGTATCAATTGTACACACCAATATGTTTCCCTGATGTACTTTCAGGAAACAAATCTCCTGTGGTTTCTGGCCTAAAAGTGACTTCAGACAAACAGACATGTGATAAAGTATTCGAGGGTTTCTGAAACAGTTAAACAAGATATTGTATTGTACCAAACTGCTCCGAGGTCTTAAAGGACAAGCCAGGACAGAACACACAGCACTAGCCTCGGAATCGGAAAAGGGAACGGGAAACACAGTCCTGTCGACCCTGCAGAGACCTCCTAACTAAGATCTCAGAGTTTGTGTCAACATTTGTAGAGCTTTCCCACGGACCGCGCAGAAACATCAGGAATGGAGTAGGCCATACAGTACATTGAGCCTCCCTTTTCTAGTTCACAGATGAACATCTTCTCAATGCACTTTCCCTACATACTGTACATATCCCTTAATGTGATTAACCTTGTGAAGCTATAAAATAGGAACTGCAGTAGTCCGTTTGGTGTGTCGAGTTTGCGACCCAATTCAATATAATGATCGCCCGTGCTTTATTTCCACACCGTATTCCAGCTCTCTCCCCCATCCCTTCAGTGTCTGGACATCCTGATTAGTCTTTCATGCCTTGTCTTCCACCGTCTAACGTGGGAGAGAATTATCCAGGTTCATTAGTCTGAGTCCAGATTCTAATCTCAATCAAGTGTGACCTGACCGTACCTAATCCTGTGGCCCATTGTTTTCGACGTCCCAGCCAGGTGAATTATCATCCCTGCTTCCAATCTGTCTCGCCCTGCCAGTGTTTCATATATCTCAGTGAGATCCCCACTCATTTTCCTAAAGCCCATGGAATATAGGCCCAGTTGCCCGAAACTCTGCTCCCACAACAAGCCTGTCATCCCAGAAATCAGTCTGGTCATTCTTTGCTGCAACCCCCAGAGTCAGGTTATTCCTTTGTTGGGTAATGACAACACTGCACAATGTTCGAGATGGGATCTCACCAAGGCCCTGTACAGCTGCAGTAATACACCCTTACTTCTGGAATCAAATCCTACTGAAATGAAGATCAACACACCATTTATCTTCCTAATTGCTTTCTGCTCCTGCAGGATGACTTTCAGTGACTGTCGTACAGGGAGATCCCAGATCCTTTTCGATGATACAGCTCCCCACTTGGTGGGTCTGTGTAAACTGGTCTGTGTGATAATGTATTCCCAGTATTGGCTTCTGCCTTCAGAACTCACTGACCTGCATAGAACGCGGAGGTCTGTCCAAACAAAAACAAAAATTAAGTTTATTTCCCTTTATGGATCGACATTTCTCAACCACTCACTTTTTAAATGTTCCTCTGGCATTCTATTGTTCCCAACAAAGTAGACAACATCACATCTATACACACTGCTCTTCATCTGCCACATATTAACTCATTCACTCCATTTGTCTCAATCACCTTGAAATTGTTTACACATCCTCCTTACCTTTAAAATCCTAGTTCTGTCAGCAGACTTGGAAACCTTGCATTTGATTCCCTCAACGAGATGTTTGAGATGTATTGTGAATATCTGGGGCTCAAGCACCAATCATTGCGATGCTGCAGGAGCCGTCCAAACTGAAAACCATCCATTTATTCCTACTCACTGTTTCCTGTCAGCTCTCCTACTGTAACACCATATCCATGTATTATCCCCTATTCCATGTGCTTTTACTTTGCACACTAGGCTTGGGACCTAATTAAAAATCTTGCTGAAAATCCAAGTTCAGTGCCTCTCTTAGAGAGGGTGATCAGAGAGGGTATCACAGCTACAGAAGTTACCATTATTGAGGAGAGTCTGCCTACTGAGTCAGTATGGCTGGAAATTAGGAACAGTAAGGGAGCAGTCACCTCATTAGGGGTTTTCTACAGCCCCGCCAATAGCAGCAGGGAGATTGAAGAAAGCATAGGTCGGCAGATTTTGGTAAAGTCTGAATGTAATAGGGTTGTTGTAATGGGTGACTTTAACTTTCCCAATATTGATTGGAACTACCTTCAAGCAGGTGGTTTGGAAGGAGCTGTTTTTGTAAGGTGTATTCAGGAGGGTTTCCTAACTCAGTACGTTGACAGGCCGACGAGGGGAGAGGCCATTTTGGATTTGGTGGCCTGCAATGAGCTGTGGCAGGTGTCAGATCTTGCGGTGGGAGAGCATTTTGGTGATAGTGACCACAACTGCCTCACATTCTACTTAGTAATGGAGAAGGAGAGAAGCAGGCACAATGGGAGAATATTTAATTGAGGAGAAGGAAAGTATGATGCTTTCAGACAGACTTGGGAAGCACGGATTGGGAGCAATTTTTCGATGGAAAGGGCATTATAGACATGTGGAAACTGTTTAAGGAACAGTTGTTGCGAGTGATGCATAAATGTGTTCCTCTGAGACAGGCAAGAAGGGGAAAGATAAAGGAACCTTGGATGACGACAGCGGAGGAGCTTCTTTTCAAAAGAGAGAAGGCAGCTTACATAAGGTGGAGGAAGCAAGGGTCTTGCTCAGCTCTAGAGGATTACAGGCAGGCGAGGAAGGAGCTCAAAAGCGGTCTGAGGAGAGTCAGGAGGGGGCACGAAAAAGGCTTGGCAGGAAGGATTAGGGAGAATCCAAAGGCATTTTACATGTATGTGAGGATATAAGAGAATGATCATAGAAAGAGTAGGGCCGATCAGGGATAGCATAGGGAACTTGTGTATAGAGTCTGAGGAGGTAGGGGAAGCCCTAAATGAGTTTTTCGCTTCTGTCTCTCCGAAGGAAAAGGACCTTGTAGTAAATGAAACCATTGAGGAGCAGGTGTGCATGCTGGAACGGATGGAGATTGAGGAAGCTGATGTGCTGAAAATGTTGACAAACATTAAGATTGACAAGTCGCCAGGGCCAGACCAGATTTGTCCTTGGCTTCTTTGGGAAGCGAGAAATGTGATTGCTTCACCGCTTGCGAAGATCTTTGCATCCTCGCTCTCCACCGGAGTCGTACCTGAGGACTGGAGGGAGGCAAATGTAATTCCTCTCTTCAAGAAAGGAAATAGTGAAATCCCCGGAAATTACAGACAGTCAGTCTCACGTCTGTCGTCTTCAAGGTATCAGAAAGGATTCTGAGGGATAGAATTGATGACCTTCTGGAAGAGCATGGCTTGATTAAATGCAGTCAGCACGGCTTTGTGAGGGGTAGGTTATGCCTCACAAATCTTATAGATTTCTTTGAGGATGTTACTAGGCAAGTTGATGAGGGTCAAACTTTGAATGTTGTGTATATGGACTTCAGCAAGGCATTTGATAAGGTTTCCCATGGTAGGCTCGTTCAGAAGTTTAGGAGGAATGGGATACAGGGAAATTTAGCAGACTGGATAAAGAATTGGCTATTCGACAGACGACAGTGAGTAGTGGTGGAAGGAAAGTATTTTGCCTCGAAGTCAGTAGTCAGTAGTGTTCCACACGGCTCTGTTCTTCTGCCTCAATTCTTTGTAATTTTTATTAATGACTTGGATGAGGAGATTGAAGGATGAATTACCAAGTTTGCAGATGACGCAAAGATTGGAGGTGTCGTTGACAGTATAGAGGGCTGTTGTAGGCTGCAGTGTGACATTGACAGGATGCAGACATGGGTTGAGAGGTGGCAGATGGAGTTCAACCTGGATAAATGCGAAGTGATGCATTTTGGAAGGTCAACCTTGAAAGTTGAGTACAGGATTAAAGCCAGGAGTCTTGGCAGTGTGGAGGAACAGTGCGATCTTGGTGTGCAGGTACATAGATCACTTAAAATTGCCACCAAAGGTGGACAGGGTTGTTAAGAAAGCATATGGTGTTTGGCTTTCATTGTCAGGGGGAGTGAGTTAAAGAGCCGTGAGATCTTATTGCAGCTCTATAAAACTTTGGTTAGACCGCACTTGGAATCCTGTGTCCACCTCTGATCGCCCTATTATAGGATAGATGTGAATGCTTTGGAGAGAGTTCAGAGGAGGTTTACGAGGATGCTGCCTGGAATGGAGGGCTTATCTTATGAAGAGAGGTTGACTGAGCTAGGACTTTTTTAATTGGAAAAATGAAGGTAGAGGGGGACCTAATTGACGTGTACAAGACAAAGAGAGACATAGATAGAGTTGATAGTCATCGACTTTTTCCCAGGGTAGAAATTGTTAACACGAGGGGTCATAGTTTTAAGCTGGTTGGCAGAAAGTATAGACGGGATGTCAGAGGCGGGTTCTTTATGCAGAGAATTGTGAGAGCATGGAATGTGTTGCCAGCACCAGTTGTGGAAGCGAGGTCATTGGGGATATTTAAGAGACTGCTGGGCATGCATATGGCCACAGACATTTGAGGGTTCGTACGTTAAGTTTACCTCACATGAGGATCAATGGTCTGCACAACATCGTGGGCTGAAGGAACTTTGCTGTGCTGTACTGTTCTAAGTTCTATGTTCTATTGCTTTTCTGTATTTAATGTGCCACTAAGTTTCTCAAATACGTTTCCCATTTCATCATTGTGTGTTGATTTTTTTTGAAGCCCATTATTTTCAGTTCCAATAAGTTCTTCAAATTAGTTTTTTTTCGAATTTCATGCTATATTCTTTTCTCCTCAGTCTCAGGTTTTCTCCTATTGCTGGGAAAGCTTTGTTTATCTCTTTTTTTGTGAAGACAGAAGTGAAGTAGTTGTGTCATGTTTCTCTGTTTTCCATTCTCCATTCCCTGGTTTCTGACTGGAAGGAAGCTGACACTTCGAATAAAAAGAACAGCTGTTGTCTATTCCCTCTGTCCAGGCCCCTTGTAATCTTAAACGTGAATTACTTACCCACTCAACTTTCTCTGCTCCAAGGGAAACAGCTCGAGCCTATCCAGCCTCTCTCCACAGCTCATATGTTCCATCCCAGGGAACATCTCAGTGAATCTCCTCTGCATCTCATCCAGCACAATCACATCCTTTCTGTAATATGGCGTCCAGAACTGCACACAGTATTTACTTTGGCCTTACCAAAGTGCCATAAGCCTCTTATAATGTTTGGGTCAACGAACAAAGACTATTCCGACGGTTCTGCCTAACTCATCAATGATCATAACCAGTCACATTCAGGAATGTGTGGAGAAGCACTCTCTGAGTTTCTTAGTGTGCTGTAATTCAGTGAATATTCCCATATCTGGTTCCTTCTTCCAAAGCGCATAGTCTCATATTCATCAGGGTTACTTTCCATCTGGCATTGTCCTGCCCATCTGACCAATCCATCTGCATCTTCCTGTAACATAAGGCCTTCCGCCTCACTGCCAACCACCTGGCCAATCTTTCTGTCAAGCACAAACTTGCTTATGACACTCCCCTACCCACTTCACATTAACATCACTTATGAATACCACAAATAATAAGGGACAGAGTACTGATCTCTGCGATACACCAGGAGACATTGGTCTCCAGTCACACAAGTAGCCTTCTACCATGAAGTTGAGTTGGGAAGCAACTTGGCAAGTCATTGATATATCATACCTGCTCCCTGCTTGTTCTAATCCACTTGACATACATGTAGAATATTTAGGGATTCTCCCTAATCTTCCCCTGCCAGCAGGCTTCCATGGCCTTCTGTTAGTCAGTCTCATCTGAGTGAAGAATTTCCTCGTTATTATGGTCTGAAATGGCCTGTCCCTTATCCTGCGCTTATTTGCCTTAAATGTAGAGTAGAAAGTGAGGACGGCAGATGCTGGCGATCAGAGCTGAAAATGTGTTGCTGGAAAAGCGCAGCAGGTCAGGCAGCATCCAAGGAACAGGAGAATCGACGTTTCGGGCATCAGCTCTTCTTCAGGAATGTAGAGTAGACAGCCAGAGAAATATTCTCTTTATTTCCACCTTGTCACATGTTCTGTAGATTTTCTAGATTTCACTGCGATCACCTGCCGTTCATTGAAACTGGAGAGGTCACATGACAAGACTCCCCATCGGAAAACCTTGTCATCTGAGGGATTAATCTGGAGAATGTCCATTGCACGTCCTCTGTGATCAGTATACTCTTTCTTAGATTAGGTCACCAACACTACACAATACTCGAGGTACTCTCTCATCAACACTCAATACAATTGCATCATGATGCCTTTATGTCTATAATCCGATTCCCTAAAAAGAAGGCCAAACTAGCTTTACCTTTCAATTACATGTATTCTTCCAAATACTATTCACGTTAATTACATTTACGAACTCACTGCATGACTTCTTATCGAAAGACTTCTCAAAATGCAAATACACCACTTCCACTGGTTATCCATTGTGTATACTGCAAGAAACAACTTCAAACAATTCCGAAGTTTGTCAGGTATGATTTCTCTGTCAGAAATGTATAGTGATTATCTGCAATGTTGCTGTTCATTCCTAAATACCCAATATGACATCTCATATAATAGACTCCAACTGTTTCACCACAGATTTCGAAATAATTGATCTGCCGTCCTCCACATTATCTCTTCTTGTCTGTGTGTATAGTTGGATCATGTTTACTACCGTCCAGTCATTTAAAATGGCCTTTGCAGAACCTACAGGAAGATAAAACACAGTTACCGACAGCTCAATTAATATGCTGTTTTACTTCTGGTATTTTGATATGAAGTACATCTGTCCCATCAGACATAGCAATGATCAATCTAGCTCCATTTTCAAGTACCACCTTGTTGTTGAAACGAATTGACTTTATGTCTTTATTTTCACAAGTTCCATGTGATCACAGGAATTTCCTGGAGCTTTCTCCATGAAGACAGATGGAAAGTAGCTGGTTAGTTTCTCTGACATTTCCTTGTTCCCCACAATAAATTCTCCTCTACCTTACAAATTTCCACATTTGGCCTTACTTTTGTTTTCTTTAGTACATTGAGCAGTCTGTGTGTTTCATGTTTGTTTGTATTCATGTTCTTTCTGATTTCCTTCACACTTTCTTCGGCTTTCTTTTCGGAAAAGTAAATCTCTCAGAATGTTCAGGTTTCCACAATAGCTGGAATTCTTCTGAAGCTGCTTCCTTTGATTTAATGCAATCTTTAATTTCTTACGTTAACCGTCATTGAGTCACCTTCTCTTTCTTTGCTGTTTGTAACTTTGTGATATGTACACATTTTTCAGACTTTGCAGTATTTCGATCAATAACAACCATTGTTTGTCTCACACTAAATGTCATATTGTATTTGTCCAAATCACTTGACCCTCTAGCCTCCGGGAGTCCATGATATTTGAGGGTAAAGTTCGAAAATTGTATATTGTATGCAGCCGCCGTGTAAAATACAACATATTAATGCCACTAATCCTCAAACGCTGCTTCACAGCAAGGTTAGTAATTAGTCCTTCTACCACACAACGCCAAATCCGATATAACCTGCTCTCTAATTTGGTTCACAACATACTGTTCAACCTACCTAATACACACTTATGGAATTTATTTTTAATAGTATAAGCAATCATTGAGTTAACGCAGTTTAGATGCAATTTTAGATCATCAAGGATTACTGCAGTACCACAATATTTGCATTTCTAATTTCCAGAGCAGAGGATGCACAAAATTTGCACAACAGTTTTGGTTTAGATATGTAAGGCACCAATGTTTGTTCCTCCTTGTTTGCAAGATCCACACAAACTGATTCTGAAGAAGTTGAGGGATGTGTTCTGTGGTGTTATTTGTGATAGACGTGGGCAAGACATTGGGGAGGCTTACCCCGATGCTGAGATGACCCATCAATACAGGACTAGCATCAATAACCTTCCCCGCACTGCCAGGATAAGTTTCTCCGTATTCTCTCTACTTCCTCACAGTCTCTGTATATGTTATAGCACCTGCCCCCCAAAAAGGTTCTTGCTCCACCACTCTCACTATTTCATGCAACACTCTCTTTCCTTTACTCTCTCTGTCACTGAAAGCAAATTGATTTTGAATTTATTGTTTTGCCAACATCGAACCAGTGAGATGATTTAATGCTGGGGATAAAAAAATGTATATATTTTGAAAATTGAGGTGAGAGCAGATGCCATCGAGACGGAAGAATCCTGGGGGTCAACTATTTTGCACTTCAAGAAATTAGGAAATTCTTTCTATCATAGATTTTTTTTTCATATGAAACATATTCACAATGAACAGAAATATGATGACCCAGGGAATTCATCAGCCGGAAGAGTTACGTCACAGAGGTCGGCAGCAGCTGTAAGGTTTTGAAATTAAGTTGATTTTATTTTCATAAGTGTCTTATTGAAACAGCATATTGTTATAGAGTTGGGGGCAGATAATAAACAGTTGTGTGTGCGGGGTGGGGGGGGGGTGTAGAGTTCTGAATAGTTGTTGTGTCATGTTCACTTTTAGAGTTAAAAAATAAATTGACGTTATTTTCTTTAAATAGTAAAATTTGGGAGTTCTCTGTCACTCATATTATAATTGATTACGAGGTGAGGTGAGCTTTTCTGGGTGTTTGGTTTAATTAACGGCCATGTTCACTGCCATATTGTAGCACTTGCAAAGACCAACAGAGAACAACAAAAAAAAGAAATAAGTGTGAGAATATTAAATATGAAGTAAGCTAGTCATGTAAAGAAAGACAGTAAGAGCTTATTTCGATATATGAAATGCTAACGAGACGCAAAAATGTGCACTTGATCACTAGAAATTGATACAGTAGAGATAATATTGTGGAACAAGGAAATGGCTGAGGAGCTGAATAATTACCTCGGGTCAGTCTTCACGCATTAAAATTGAAAGGAATGAGTGGACAGAGCTGGGTAAGGTGGCCATCACAAAGGATAAGGTGCTGGAAAAACTGAATGGCCTGACGGTAAGTAATTCACCTGGACGAGATGGACTACACTCCTGAGTTCTATGGGAGGTAGGTGCTGAGACAGTGGAAGCGTTAGTGGTGATCTTTCAGGAATCTATCGATTCAGGGAGATTCCCAGAGGACTGGAAAATCGCTAAACTGGTACCTCTGTTTAAAAAAGGAGTAAGGCATAAGACGCAAAATTATAGACTTATCAATTTAAACTTGGTCTGTGGGTAAGCTCCTGAAATCCATTGTGATGGAAGAGATTTTTGAACACTTGGATGTGGATGGTAAAGTATTACAAAGTTAGCATGGTTTCATCAAGGGGAAGTAGTGCCTGAAAAGTCTGTTGGAAAACCTTGAGGACGTAAAGAGTAGCTTCGAAAAAGGAAAGCCAATGGATGTCATCCACCTGGACTTCAAGAAGGTCTTTGACAATGTGCCGATAGAAGGCTACTGAGTAAAGACCAGGGCCCATGGTGTTAGAGGCGAGGTACTGGCATGGACAGAGGTTTGGCTGCCTGGCAGGAAACAGAGTGCCGATAAAAGTGTCCATCCTAGGATGTCAGTCCATGTCAAGTGATGTTGCATAAGGCTCAGTGCTGGAACCACAACTTTTTACTTTATACATTAACGATCCAGATGAAGGAACTGAAGGCATTCTGGCAACGTTTTAAGATGATACAAAAATAGGGACAGGTGACGGCGAACAGGCTGGGAGGCTCATGAAGGATTTGGACAGGTTAGTATAATTGGCAATGAAGTGGTAGGTGGAGTATAAAGTGTAAATTGTAGGAACATGTACTTTGATAGGAAGACTACAAACATGGACGACTTTCCAAATGGGCAGAAAATTCATATATCTTGGGAGTCTTACTCCAGGACTTTCTCAATGTAAACTTGCAGGTTGAGTCAGTAGTTAGGAAGGAAAATGCAGTGAATGCATTTATTTCGAAAGTATTTGAATTTAAAAGCAGGGACGTACTTCTGAGGCTCCATAAGGCCCTGGTCAGACCACATTTGGAGTATTGTACGCTGTTTGAGTCCCATATCTCTGGAAAGATGTGCTGTCCTTGGAATAGGTTCACAGGATGTTCACGAGAATGGTCCCAGGAATGAAAAGTTTAACATATGAGAATGTTTGTGGACTCTGAGTCTGTTCTTGATGGAGTTCAGAGGGATTGGGTGGGGGGTGGGTCGGATTTAATTGAAACATACAGAATACTGAATGGCCGGGACAGTGTGGATGTTGAGAAGTCTTCCACTTTTAGGAGACTCTAGGTAAAAACAATGACTGCAGGTGCTGGAAACCAGATTCTGGATTAGTGGTGCTGGAAGAGCACAGCAGTTCAGGCAGCATCTGAGGAGCAGTAAAATTGACGTTTCGGGCAAAAGCCCTTCATCAGGAATACAGGCAGAGAGCCTGAAGGTCGAGAGATAAGTGAGAGGAGTTTGGGGGTGGGGACAAAGTAGCATAGAGTACAATAGGTGAGTTGGGGAGGGGATGAAGGTGATAGGTCGGGGGAGGGTAGAGTGGATAGATGGAAAAGAAGATAGGCAGATAGGTCAAGTCATGGAGACAGGAGACTCTAGGAACCAAGGACACAACTTTAGAGTATAGGGAACCCCTTTTAGAATGGAGATAAGGATAAACGTCTTCAGCCAGAGCGTGGAGAATCTATGGAAGTCATTTACAAAGAAGGCAGTGGTGGTCAGGTCTTTGAGTATATTTAAGCGATAGGCAGGTCTTGAGTATCAAAGGGATCAAGTCTTACAGGGAGAAAGCAGGAGATTGTGGTTGAGGATCTTGTTAGCCATAACTGAATGGTGGATCAGACTCGATGGGCTGAATGTCCTAATTTCTGTTCCCATGTCCGATGATCTTATGGGCGTAAAAAACAGTCTATTGCTCACCTCCTTCTTACTTTGTCACTCCTGACAGCAAAATTTGAGAGTAAAAAAATCCCTGAGTCATCTTTACCAAACGTTGAGGATTCCTGTTGAGGATTCATGGGAAGGAAAGGAAATCTACCAAACCAACTTTTCCAGGAAGAAGTCTCACACCAGCAGCTTTTTTGAGTAGTATAACCTCGGAGACAAAATAGCAGTTGGGACACATGATCACATTTCCTTTGTTATGAGTTGAACTACTATGAAACTCTGGAAATCTTCCTTTATTATTCTTCGTCTTAAGACATGTGCGTTGGTGTATGTGTCTGTACGTGTGTGACTCTGTGTCTCACATTTTCCAAGAAAATGACCTAAGTAACATTTCAAAATTGTTGTAACCAGTGGAGAAGTGAGGCTGGAAAAGTAAACATTGACCCTCCAACATTGGTCGGAGCAGGAACGAGAAATTCTCACGGGCTGTTCAAATGGGAATTCTCTTCCCCAGAAGTTTATTCCCAAGATGGAAGCTCAACACGACTACTTCCAGAGTAATTAGACATGGTCCATAAATGTTGGCCTATCAAAAACACTCACATTCCATGAACAAATCAAAAAATGATAAACTGCAGCAGAATTGATTGAATGGGAGCAATAATGATAGAGAAATGCCTGTTGCCTTCCATAATTGTGCTGCATGAGTATTTGACTTTGTGCAGTTTCCCAGTATTGTGCCTGGTTGTTTGCATTTGTTGAATGTTGAGTTTGTTCAATATTTGACAGACATGTGAATGGAGGAAAATTGTGTATAGACAGAATCGTGCTGCGGAAACCACAATAAGATCAGCCATGATCTTACTGTCTGGTCGAGCAATGTCAAGGTGTCTAATGACTCACTCCTGCTCCTCAGTGCTATGTTCCTAAGTTCCATTCAGTCCTGAAAACCACCTGGATAGGAGCAGATAGCGACCACTTGCTCCAAATACCTGGACTTCAGTAACACAGGATGTCATTCAGTCAATCAACACTGTGTGGTTTGGTGTGGGTTGGAATTTGTGAAGGGAAATCCAGGCTGGGTACGAAAGAAGCCTCCCACCTCTTTGCAGAGTTTCTCCTCTCTGCAAGTGGTGTTTCATTTCTTGGTCATGTTATAGATCCAGATTCACTGTGAAATCGGGCCCATATCTTTCCCGGAGATGGCTCAGAAAATACTTTTCTCTCAGTGTCCTCTACATTCAATAACATCACTTCGAGGAAAATTCCAACCATTCACTTTCCAAAGAGAGAATATAAGAACATAAGAAACAGGAGTAGGTAATTCTGATGCTCACACCATTGTATGCGATCATGGCTGACCTACTGTTGGCATTAATTCCTCTTTAATGACCAGTTCCTCAAACCCCTCAGCTCTCCGACTGGTCAAACATCCATCTACCTCCTCTTTAAATATTTGCAGTGAAATAGCCGCCCTAACTTTCTAAACCTGAGAATTCCTGACATTCACTACCCTCTGTGAGAAGAAAACACTCTCCACACAGATACCATCACGTATTAGCATTAACAAAAGGGGTTAACTGAACTGCTCAGGTAACAGAGAATGACCCTGTTATCAAGGCAGGATTTAACTGAAGATTTTTTTCCTCGAAGAACGTAAATACCCAGAATCATGCATCCCGAGTAAAATTTAAATTACAAGCCATGGATTTCATCATCTTCTCAGTGTCTGTGTACAGCATATCGAGTGATTGTCCATCAACATCAAATTTAAATTTAATTACCTCTTAGTCTCTGACAGTGCTACAGATTAACCTTCACTTACTCCTCTTTTACCGTCGCCCAGGGATTAGTCTGGTGAAATTCCTTTAAACTGTCTCTATTGCAATGAGATCACTCGATTCAACGGAGAAAAAAAATCTGCCCATAATACCCCAAATAATGCCTCAAAAACACTCTCAGTGATGATCACAATAATTCCTTTCCCTCACTTAACGGTCACCGTATGTTTATTATGACATTAAAACCCATTCATTCTCTATGTACTGCCATCGATGTCGAATTTAAAAGTTCCTTACGTCTGTATGTCATCATCAGTAAAGCCAACACCAGAGGTGCCTGGGGAGATGAACATCACTATTGGGGAGAGACTCAGTCAGAAAGATTGCAGTTGAAATAGGGAATGGTCATCTACTTGAATGGAAATGAAGGGTAGGAATAAGGAAAACAGGTAGAGGAAGGGAGATAACTTTACTTTTGTTCTTCTCTCATGGTATGTGTGCAGCCCTGACAAGGCCAGCATGTTATGCTGATCTTAAACTGAGATGGGCCTTTGTTTTCACACAAATGATGATGGTTTCACTTCAATTACATAAAGTTCATTCATGATATATCAACAGATTAGTATTCTGTTCCTGTAGATTATGTGTCAATGATTTAAGCAGCTTGCAGTGTCGGCCTGTCTGACAGGTTCTGTGCAATGAATAAGTTCACCATACTCAAGAGCAATTATTCTGCAACTGACATGTGGTTAGAAGGGACATGATAAGTTGTATCCAGACTTAACAAAGGCACAATTGATGGTTTATTCAGAAGATACACTGACGTTGGGGAGGAGACGTTTTTATCATGATGGTGGTATTGGACGGGTTTAGTGAGTGGGGACAATTTAGAAATGTAGATCTGTGCAGGACTAGAAAGATTATAGAATTTGAGAACAGTCTGGTTCCTCCGAGCATATTGGTGAGCAATTTGTCATGAGTAATTTGCACGTTATAATTTGTGAGGATTGGAATATTTCATTGGAATTGCAAATAATGACGTCCACCTTTCTAAATTTTAAATAATATGAGCAGCAATTCAATTTAACCTGGCTTTATGAACAGATAGAATGACTTACCATGAACAGCATCTACAGCGAGGATGGGATAATAACCAGCTTGAATAATCATCGATACATCTTAGATCAGCAAAACTAATGAGATCCAAGGTTGAGAAAGCCAGTAAAGACCCTCGGATAAACTCCTGCCCATTGTTGGAACATTTTCGTCTAATGTTCTCAGATTCTGATCCATTGTTGGAACATTCCAGTCAAATGCTCTCAGATTCTGATCAGTTGTTGGAACATTCCAGTCGAATGTTCTCAGATTCGGATCTCTCCTTCCCCTCTCTCTAGATTTGCTGATCCCTGATAGTGCTGTCGGTGATGCTCCCGCTGATACTATAGGATAGCACATTGAACTGATTCCCTAATTAATAGAAGAGGAAAGCCCTCCAGTTACACATTTAGGATCTACGGAGTTAAAAGTCGCACAATACCAGGTTATAGTCCAACAGGTTTAATTGGAAGCACACTAGCTTTCAGAGCGACGCTCCTTCATCAGGTGATAGTGGAGGGCTCGATCCTAACACAGAATTTATAGCAAAAATTTACAGTGTGATGTAACTGAAAATATACATTGAAAAATTGATTGTCTGTTAAGCCTTGCATCTGTTAGAATACAGTGATACTTTCACTTCTGTCATGTCTAAATCACAAAACCTCGGCCCGTCAGAGGCTGATAGCTAAGTTCGGTTCACATAGGGAGGGCCTCAATCGGGAACTTGGGTTCTTGTCACATTACAGCTGATCACAATTGCACTACACGCACACACATACATATTCCTACACACACAAACACTCACATACACACAGACACAGGTACACACAGACGCACACACACACACACACACACCCTTATAGACACACAAACTCCCACACTCACACATGCACCCCCTCAATACACACACACACACACATTCTCACACTCACAACCCCCACCCCAGACAGACACGCACACACACAGACAGACAAAGACGCACACGTACACATATATTTTGTGGGGTGAATTTGTACTTGCAGAGGTACATTGTACTTTGCTCAAAAACTGCATGCATTCATGTACAACTCTGAGCTCAAAAACTACATGGATTTATGTAAACGTCCGTTATCTCACTTTTTAGATTAGAATCAATCTAAACATCAGGTCATAGACAGAACACCTTCAACATATTGTCTAGCTATCACCATTATTAACAGGTAACCTGAGAATGCAACTTATTAAAAAAAGGGTTTTGTGATTTACACATGAAAGAAGTGTATCACTGTATTCTAACAGATGCAAGGCTTAACAGACAATCAATTTTTCAGTGTAGAATTTCAGTTACATCACACTGCAAATTTTTGCAATAAATTCTGTGTTGGGATCGAGCCGTCCACTATCACCTGATGAAGGAGCGTCGCTCCGAAAGCTATTGTAATTTCAATTAAACCTGTTGGACTATAACCTGGCGTTGTGTGATTTTTAACTTTGTACACCCCAGTCCAATACCAGCATCAGCAAATCAGGATCCATTGGGACTGACATCAATCACAATCGCTGAACAAATATCTCCAGTTAGTCCATTTCAATTTAATACTGGATTAGTGGTGCTGGAAGAGCACAGCCGTTCAGACGGCATCCAACGAGCAGCGAAATCGACGTTTCGGGCAAAAGCCCTTCATCAGGAATAATATCAGTGAGCCTGAAGCATGGAGAGATATGCTTACCTCTCCATGCTTCAGGCTCACTGCCTTTATTCCTGATGAAGGGCTTTTGCCCGAAACGTCGATTTCGCTGCTCGTTGGATGCTGCCTGAACTGCTGTGCTCTTCCGGCACCACTAATCCAGTATTTGCTTTCCAGCATCTGCAGTCATTGTTTTTACCCCATTTCAATTTAATACTTCTTTATTTTTTTTTAAAAGCACGATTAAAATTTACACATTCTGGATGGGATATGTGGGGGTGAGAGAGGGAACAAATGTTAGGGCTGGTAGAGCAATCATGTGTAAGCATTCAATCTGCCTTGGATATGGGAGCAATGCTAGAGGCTTATCAGAACATAAGCATGCTTCTCAGTTTATAAATTGAAGCATACGTTCTTTAACTAATGATCAGGCATTACAATATCAGTAAAAGGTTGAGAGAACTTTTATCCTCCATGATCTGAGAAGAAAATATCCCTAAGAAGACGTGCGGTTTCAACAGACACCGACATGGTTATGTTAACAGGGAATTGTACCTAAGAGATAATGGGGACTGCAGCTGTTTGATAATTCAGTGTAGGTAAAGCATGGCGGTGGAAAAGGCACAGTAAGTCAGGAAACATCCGAGGAGCAAGAGAGACGACGTTTCAGGAAGAACCCTTCTTCAGGGCTGACGAGGGGTAAGGAGGCTAAGAGAAAATGGGTGATGGGATGAGGCAGGGGGAAAGGTAAGTGATAGGTGAGCAAAGGTAGGAGGTGATAGTGATAGATCGGTGAGGAGTATGGAACGGAGCGGTGGGAAGGAAGATGGACATTAGGTTTCCTCAGCATGGCAGATGTGAGTCCAGGGGTTGGATCTGTGTTCTGGGTTAGCCAGGGGAGATTTGTAAATCAGTGAATCCAATGTTCATGTCGTGTTTTTGCTGGCTTCTGAGGCAGAAGATGAGGTGTTACTGGTAACATACTGGAAAATATCTTCTGAACCCTCTCCAGCTTAATAATCAACTTCCTATGACAGAACAGCACACAGTACTTCAGAAGAGGCTTTATCAATGTCCTGCACAATCTCAGCATGACTTCCCAACTCTCACCTCAAAGTTCTGAGCAATGAAGTAACCTTAAACACCCTGCGTCACAAACTTCAAAGAATTATACCTACGCCCCGGGTCAGTCTTTCCTACATAACTATCAAAACCCAGCATTATTTGTGTAAGCCCTCCCCTTGTTTGTTTTACCAAAAAGCAATATTTCACATGTATCCATGTTAAGCCCCATCTGCCACACCTCAGCCCAGTGAATGATATTACTGCCCCCTCACACTCCCCCTTCGGATTAAAACGACAATCCCCTCTCCGGAAGGCCTACAGACACCAGCCTTGAGTTTCCCAAAGACCCAGAGCTTGGTTTGCCTTGTGCAGGCAGAGGGAGGAGTCGATAAGGAGAAGCTGGCAAGGCAACAGTTGCCTTATATGATTTAATGACTTTAGGAAGAGGGAAGCCACATGTTAGAGATTTTAAATAGTGACTGGTGTTTTGGGCCCAGAATTTTGCTCCTTCCTCGTCTCTGGTGTTCAGTATTGATATCGACTCGAGATCCATCATAGTGCAGAGTGTGTTGCAGGATTTCGTTCCCTAATATAGCAGACTACTGGTAATAACTATTTAAACCGAAAATCATAGCCAAGAAATTTAAGTTGTTCATAGTTTATCTCAATGGCACAGTGATTGTATTCAACATCCTATAATTGAGGCTAATAACTTGTACTTGGTTTCAATGAGAAATCTCCCCTGTATAATTTGCTAGTGTTAACCAGAATTTAATAAATCCATACACTTCAAATATGACCCGAAATCTGGGCATGATTTAGGCCTTGTTTAATGGATGGTGCCCACCTTTCTGCGCTGGAGCTCTGGATTCGATTCCAGTCCATGACTGTCTGATAGAGCCCCTACATCGGGAGAAGGTGGTGTGTATTCATGTCCTGTGGTAGTGTATCACAGCGTGTTATTCCAGGCTGATGAACAAACACACAGTAGCATCATGTTGCAGCTTTAGGGGCTAATGCTGAAGAATGGTAGTGTCCCTGTCACTGTTCCGAAAATTCTATTTTTAAATCCCACAGAGCTATTTCATAATATGTTTGAACAAGTTGATTAAACTTTTTTGTAATCGTGCCTTTTTGGAGAAGGGAGAGGTAAGACTATTGAATTTGAGAATTTCGACCCAGGATGACTGAAAGCACAACCAATCGTCTTGATCAGAGTCACATTTTCACTTTCTAGAGGTTTATAGAATTATTAAGGGCATGGATAGGGTGAGTGGTCAAGGTCTTTCCAACCAGGGTAGGAGAGTCCAAAACTAGAAGGCATAGGTTTAAGGTGGGAAGAGAAAGATTTGAAAGACAATGAAGGGCAACTTTTTTTTCCTGCAGAGGATGGTGCTTCTATGGAATAAGCTGCCAGAAGAACTGTTGGAGGCTGGAGCAATTGCAGCATTTAAAAGGCAACTGGGTGGCTATATGAATAGTGGGATATGGGCCAAACGTTGGTAAACGGGACTGGATTAATTTAGAATATTTGGATGGGATGAACGAGTTGTAGGTTGTCTTTCCCTGTTGTTCCCTCTACGAATCATTGATTTAATTAATGAAGATCTCTTTGCAATCTTCAGTTGTTCTCCATTATGCAAACACTGTCCACTATATACCCAAACCTGATGTCATCTGCAAAATTGCCAAATGTACCATCTATATTCCTCATCTAAATCATTCTTATAAATTACAAACAAAAGTGAACCAACAATTTTGCCCGTGGATCATTGCTGTTCACTGGCTTCCAGTTCGAAAAGCAACCATCCACGATCTCCCTGTCTCCTGCCATTAAACAGATATAAACAGAAACACACACACACACACACACACACACACACACACACACACACACACACACACACACACACACACACACACACACACACACACACACATCCATATAGAGACACAGACACAACCATGTCTTTCAGACCAAAGGTCGATAACGTTGGATTAAAACAAACGATCAAGAGTTACAGAGAGAAGGCGGGAGAATTGTATTGAGAAACACATCCGATAGGATCAAATAGCAAAGTAGATTTGATGGGCCAAATGCCCTAATTCCAATTTCCTATGCTCTGTGGACTGACGTTGTCAGGACTATTTTCCCAAGGGTGCAGTAGAAGCTAAGTTAGATAAATACTTGACTGAACAGTCCATGGGACTGCGGGATAGTTTTGAGGGGCTAAATGGTCTATGTGTGTTCCTATTTGCTGTGCCATTGTTTCTGAAAAGACATCTGGAGATGACTTGCAGTGAGGTTAACACGCTATGAAATGAAAGAAATCTCCCATTTCCATTTGAGATAACGTTGTTCCTTCCTCCTTTGGATGTGCGATTGTGGCGTTCCCTTCCCCCGAGAACAGTGAAGTCTGGGTCATTGAGGATATTCAAGGCCGACCTTGACTGAACTTTGATTGACAGGGGAGTCAATGTTTATTGGGAACAGACAGGAGAGGGGGTGTTCAGCTACAATCAGACCAGCCATGATGTTTCTAAATCAAGCAGCAGGCTGGAGGGGCCGAATGGCAACTACTGCTCCTATCTCACACGTTGTTCTGTCAATTCACCCCTCGAGGTTGATACAGAGGGAGAGAAAGATCCCATTCCGCCAGTCAGCATCGTGACAATACAGCAGGGGGAGGCCATACTGCACCTCCATGGGGTTCGACAGGAATAGAATGAAGTATTCAAATCATTTCAGTAAATTACACAGCGCAGAGGACGCCATGTAACGATTCTGTTATGCAGAAGCAGGGACGTCCTGGGTAGCTGTCAGGAAATACAGAGTGGTAATCATTACTCATTTTGTGTTTGGAAAGCTGGAAATAGTGGAATTCTTTAGTGGCGTGTGTGAGGTCATCAGCAAATTACAATCCATTCCAATGAATTGGATGAAGGGGATGGAGCTCAGTTTGCTCATGCACAAGGATAATCTTTCAATACGATGTCAAATGGAGGCAGATTGTCTGCAATGGGATACAGGCAGGTGGAGGGCAGATCATCTGCAATGGGAGAGAGACGGGGGAAGGGCAGAGCATATGCAATGGGATACAGAAAGGGAGGCAGAGCGTATGCAATGGGATACGGACATGGGAGGGCAGCGCGTCTGCAGTGGGATACAGACGGGGGAGGGCAGGGCGTCTGCAGTAGCATACAGACGGGGCAGACAGAGCATCTGCAATAGGATACAGACAGTGGAGGCGAGACTGTCTGCAATGGGATACAGATAGTGTGATGGTAGGGCGTCTGCAGTGGAATACAGATGGGGATGGCAAAGCGTCTGCAATGGGATACAGATGGGGGAGACAGAGAATCTGCAATAGGATACAGACAGGGGAGGCAGAGCGTCTGCAATGGGATATGGATATTAGAGCGCAGAGCCTCTGCAATGGGACACAGACACGAGGAGAGCAGAGCGTCTGCAATTGGATACAGACACGAAGAGGGCATAGAGTCTGCAATGAGATACAGACAGAGGGAGGGCAGAGAGTCTGCAATGAGATACAGACAGAGCGAGAGCATAGAGTCTGCAATGGGATACAGACTGGGGGCAGTCAGAACATCAAGCAATGGTATACAGACAGATGGAGGGCAGAGTGTCTGCAATGGGACACAGACTGTGAGAGGTCAGAGCATCAAGCAATGGCATCCAGACAGAGCACAGTTGTGAGCAAAACTTCAACAGAAAAAAATAACAGCACAACATATATGTGATGAGAATTTTCTGATTTGGGGAAAAGACAAAACAGCAGAAAATTATTTAAATGTAAGGAGAATGCAGAACTCAGTGGTACTGAGAGATTTGTGTGTCTTACTATATGAATGACATCAAATTACTCTGAAGATGCAACAAGATATTTGGAAGGTAAATTGAATGATTCTGGTTCGTGCAAAAGGGGTTGGGTATGATCTTAGCGATGTATTTTTCTGCATCAGTACAGGGCATTGCTGAGATCACATCTGATGTATTATGTGTCGTTATAATTGCCTAAACTGAAAAAAAAACAAAATTGCTTTCGAAACGTTTCAAAGATTTTTTTCTCTTTACTCATTCTTGGGAAGAAGGCATTACGTTATGAAGAATTAACAGTTCAGTCTGAGAATGAGGGTCGTTTTATTGGCCATATAAGTTCTTGAGAAGAGTGTAGTTGGTGAATACTGGATGGATATTTCTTCTTGTGTGGGAGAATTAAACTGGTGAAATACTATAAGAATAAATCAGTTTCAAAGGAAAGGTCATTGGAACGAAAAATTGAACTCTAATTTCTCTTCATACATGCTGCAAGACAGGCTGAGCTTTTTCAGCAATTTCTGTATTTGTTTAAGAATAAAACATATTCATCTTAACACAGATATTGGGAAGACATAAAATGCTTGGTTTTACATTTTGCAGGCACATATTAACACATCTTCAAAACAAGCAGGGCGATTTATTGTTCATGAATTGATTCTGTGTACGACAACAGCAATAGTACACTGACCTGGAGTCGAGAATGTGATGGAATCATATAGATCGGACAATGTTCAAGGAGAGCTCACATGGTCCCGTTTGGGGACTGAAAATGTAACTGATTTAACTTAATGATGGAAAATTGTAGCCTATCTGTGAAGGGGCAATCTATTGCTCATTTTCTGTTTCCCTGTCACTCATCACAGTAATGAGTGGGAGTGAAAAAAAAGCCCAGTCTTACTTCCCACTCATGGAGGATTCCTGATGAAGATTCTTTGATATCTGCCCACTGCCTGAAGCAAAGCTATTCAGCTACATCCAACTGTTTCAGGAAGAAATCCCATTGCCAGAAGGTTGTGCGAGCAGAATAACTTCAGAAGGTATTGTTCAAACACGACAGTGAGGGAAATAGACAGGAGATTCTGTTGCTGCAAATGTGAATTGGGGATGGTGTGTAGCCTCTCACATGCCAGGGTCCAGAATGTCTCAGAGCGGCTGCAGAACGTTCTCACCGGGGCGGGGGAAGCAGCCAGAAGTCATCGTGCACATTGGTACAAATGACACAGGTAGAAATAGTGATGTGGACCTGCAGAGTGATTATAGAGATTGAGGGAAAAGGATAAAAGACAGGACCAGGTCAGTGGTAATATCCGGTTTACATCCAGTGCTAGTGAGGGTAAGAACAAAAGGATATGGCAGATAAATGTGTGGCTAAAGAATTGTTGCAGGGGACAGAGAGTTTTGGATCACTGGGGTCAGTTGTGTGGCAGCGGTGACCTGTTCATTAAGGACAAGTTTTACCTGAACTGGAAGGGGACCAATATCCTGGCAGGCAGGTTTGCAACTGCTGCAAGGGAGGATTTCAACTAGATTGGCTGGCGTTGGGGAAGGATGGGATCCTCAACAGCAGGGATGCAAGTGTGAGGCTGGAAGGAGATGAGGTAATCTGAAGCAGTAAAGTGAAGGGACAGGTCAGGCAGGAACACGACAGGGAGCAAGGAATACCTGTTGGATTAAATCGCAACTGTTTCAATGCAAGATGACTGATAGGTAAGGCCGATAAACTCAGGCCAAGGATAGGTACGTGAGACTGGGATATTATGGGCATGACATGTACATGGCTAAGGGAGGGACAGCATTGGCAGCTTAATGTACCAGGGACAGAGATGGCGGAAGGAGGGGCTGGGGAGTTTCATTTTTGATTCAGGCGAGTATCACAGCAGTGATCAGAGATAAAATAACAGATGAATCATCCTGTGAGGATTTGTCGGAGGAGCTAAGAAATAAGAAGGGAATGGTGATAGGATTTGGATTGAACTATCGGTCCCCAAATAGTAAACGAGGAATTGGGGAACAAAAATATGTAGTCAGATTGAGGAGACTTGCAAGGCAAATAGGGTTGCATTAGTAGGAGATTTTAATTTTCCTAACATAGACTGGGAATGACATAGAATTAAGGACTGAGATGGGGTGTACCTATTGTGTTCAGAATAGTTTCCTCAAATAGTAAGTAGAGGGTGCAACTCAGGAAGGGACGAACCTTTACCTACTCTAAGATCTAGGGCAGGACAGGTGACTGAGGTTAGAGTGGAAGAGCACTCTAGGACCCGTGACCATAGTTCTATTAATTTTTAAATAGTTACGGAGAAGAACAAAACTGCTCCACATGTTCAAGTTCAAAATTGGGGCAAGACCAATTTTGATGGAATGAGACAGAAACTTGTAGGGGTTGGTTGGAGGAGTTTGTTTGCAGTCGAAGGGACCTCCTGCAAGTGGGAGGACTTTAAAAGTGAAATGTACAGTGTTCAAGGTCTACATGTTCCTGTGAGGGTAAAAGGCAAGGTTAGCAAGAATAGGGAACGCTGGACGTCAGGAGATATTGAGGCTTTGACCAGCAAAAAGGCGGTGTGGCTCAGGTCCAGGCAGCTGGATTGAGGGAATCCCTGGAGGTATACAGGGGATACAGGAGTTTACTGAAGCAGGAAATCAGGAGGGCGAAAAGGGGGCACAACGTAGCCTTGGCTGAGACGGTTAGGGTGAATCCAAAGAGTTTCTTTAAGCATATTAAAGGAAAAAGAATAACTAAATGAGAATATGACACCTCAAGGTCCAAAGCGGATGTCTAGAACCGTAGGAGATGTGTGAGATTCTCAATGAATATTTCTCCTCTGTCTGTACCGTGGAAAAATACATGAAGTCTTGGGAGGTTAACGAAGGTCGTGGTGATATCTTGGGGTGAGTCAATATCACAGGAGAAACGTGTTGGATGCTTTAGAATGTATGTAGGTGGATAAATCTCCTGTTCCTAAACAGATGGATCCAAGAACACTGCAAAAGGCTGCAGAAGAAACTACGGAGATCCTGGTTGATATTTTTGCATCATCGTTCGCTACACGTTAGGTTTCAGAATATTGGAGAGTATTAAATGTTGTGCCATTATTTAAAAAGAGAAGCAAAGAAAAATCTGGGATCTAAAGAACAGGAAACCTAACATTTGTGGTAGGTAGGTTACTTGAGAAGACTCTGAGGGATGAGATATACATGCATTTGGAAACATAGGGTTTGTTTAGAAATAGTTTTTTTTCAAATTCCCTACAGTATGGAAACAGGTCATTTGGCCCAGCGACCCTCCAAACAGTAACCCACCCAGTCCCATTCCCCTACCCTATATTTACCCCTGACCAATGCACATAACATTATGGGTAACTTAGCATGGCCAATTCACATGACCCATACATGTTTGGATTGTGGGAGGAAAATGGAGCACCCAGAGGAAACACACACGAACACAGTGAGAAAGTGTAAACTCCACACAGAGAGTCACCCAAAGCTGGAGCCAAACCTGGATCCATGGCACTATGAGGCAGCAGTACTAACCACTGAACTACCATGGCACCCTTGCTTTTTTCAAAACAGTTCAATGACACAGGGACAAAATCTATTCTGCCCTTCACACATGTTGCACGTTCCAATATCACATATTTATTCTCCACTGAAAATGTCATATTATTATTATTATTTAGTTTGTTATTATTAATTTTAATAATTATTATTAACAGTTGTTTTAAGACTGGAAAGATTGCATGGCTTTATGAGTGGGAAATCATGCCTCTCAAATTTGTTTGAGTTTATTGATGAAGTGACCAGGAATGTTGATGAGGTCAGGGCGGTAGACGTAGTCTGTATGATTTTCAGTAAGGCATTTGACAAGGTTACCATTGATAGGCTGCTCTGGAAGGTTAGAATCGCATGGAATCCAGAAGGAGCTGGCAAATTGGACATACAATTGGCTTCATGGTATTTTGCAGAGGGTTATAATGGAAGGATACTCTCGGACTGGAGGCCTGTGACACATGAAGTGCCTCAGGGGCCGCTACTGGGCCCATTGATGTTTGTTTCCTGTATCAATGATATTATTGTGAATGTACAAGGCATGATTAGGAAACTTGAAGATGACACTAAAATAGGTGGTATCGTGGAAGGTGAGGAAGTATATCTGAAATTGCAGCAGGACCTTAATCAAACTGGAGAAGTGGACTGAGGAATATTTTAGCAAGGTTAGATCAAGGTAGGAGTTTCATGGTGATTGGTAGGACCTTAACGAGTATAATTGAGCAGAGGGACCATGGAGTTTAGATCCACCGTTCTCTGAAAGTGGGGTCATAGTTAGACATGGTAGTGAAGAAGGCTTTTGCCACACCAGCAAGCATCGGTCAGGACATGGAGGAGAGCAGTTGGGAAGTTATGTTGCAGTTATACAGGATGTTGCTGAGGCTGCACTTGGAGTGCTGTGTTCAGTTTTAGTCACTTTGTGATCGTAAGGACGTTTTTAATTTGGAATGTGTGCAGACGGAATTTACAAAAAATGTTGCCAGGTCTCAACAGTGTGAATTATAGGGAGAGGTTGGACAAGCGAGGACCTTTTTCTTTGGATCATAGCAGAATGAGAGGGATCTTATCGAAGTTAACATGGATAGGGTGAATAGACCCAGCCTTTTTTTGCTAGAGTTGGGGAATCAGGGAGGGGAGGGCATAAGTTTAAGATGAGAGGGGAAAGAATAAAAGGGAAACTGATGGAAACTGTTTTAAACAGAGAGTGGTACACAAAGGGAATGAGCTGCCAACGGAAGTGGTTCAAGAATTTATATTAAAGATATTTAACCAGCATGTGGGCAAGTACATAGACAGGAAAGGATGAGAATGCTATGGGCCAAGTGCTAGGAAATGAGGTTAGTGTGGTTGGATGTTTGGGTCAGCATGGACGAGTTTGGGCCAAAGGGCCTCTCTGCCTCTCTCCATGCTGTAGAACTTGATGACTCTAGAATTAGAACAGCATTTGGGTCAAACTCTCATTTTTCCATTGGTCATGAGTTCGAATCATATTTGGACAATGTTCTTTCAAGTTAACATTGCAGATATTTCGCTTTTCAGTTTGTTATCGACAATACGTATGTGTGTATGTGCGTGTGTGTGTGTCTGTGCGTGTGTGTGTGCCTGTGTGTGTTGCTCAGTATTTTTCAAAGGAAAATATCAATGTGCATATTTGCAATATCCTCTTGTCATTCCTCTTTCCATCATAGTTTGAGCAAATTTGTTTTGGTCACAGACGTGTTGTTTTAGTAGATTAAATAAATCTATCTGACTTGTTCCTTACACTGACCCTGAGACACTCTGAGAACTATATCATTGGCCATATCACCAAAATAGTTATAACTGTTTTTTTTGTGGGCAGTGGAGGAGTGGGACTAGTAAAGGGAGCAGTAAGCCAAAACAACACAGGGAATTATCGACTCAATCAGCCAAAGTTAGTGTCGAGGAGTTCATTGGAGGCGATTCTGAGGGATAGGATTTACATCTATTAAGAAAAACAAGGAGTGATTGGGGATGGTCAAGATGGCTTTGTGCGATGCAAATCATGTCTCATTAATATGATTGAGTATTATGAAGAGGTGACAAAGATGATTGAAGAAGACACTGTGGTGTACATTGTTTACACAGACTTCAGTAAGGCATTTAATAAGGTTCCCCATCGTAGACAGATTACTAAAATTAGGTTATATGTAATCTAGGAAAAGCCGACCAATTGGTTACCAAATTGGATTGAAGGTAATGGACTGTTTTCCAGACTGGAGATCCATGGCCAGCGGTGTGCTGAAAGAATCAGTGCTGAGCTCACTGTTTTTCATCACGGATATAAACAACTTTGATGTGACTATCCTCGGCATGGTTAGTAAGTTGACAGGTAACATCAACAAAGTGGTGCAGTGGACAGTCAATATTATCCAGAATATAATGGGACCCTTGACCATCAATGAGCCAAGGACCGGCAGATGGTGTTAAATTTAGATATTTGTTAGGTTTTGCATTTTGGTAAGCTAAAGCAGAGTAGTGCCCTGGAGAATGTTGCTGAACAAAGAGACCTACGGGTGAAAATTCATAGTTCCTTGAAAGTGGAGTTTAGTTTGGTAGAGTGGTGAGGAACGTGGTTGGTCTGCTTGCCTTAATCTGTCAGAACATTCAGTATAGAAGTTGGCGTAGCATTTTGCACTTGTACAGGATGCAGGTGAGGCCACTTTAAGAATGCTGCATACATGTCAGTTGACTCTGCTAAAGGATGGATGTTGTTAAGTTTGAAAGGGTGCAAAAAAAATTGCAAGGATTTTCTGAAACCTGAGGGTTTGAGCTACAGCGAGATGATGAACAGGATGAGGCTTTTTCCCCTTGACTGACAGAGACTGAATGGTGACATGACAGAGGTCTAACAAGTCCTGAGGGGCATGGATAGTCTGAATGGGCAAGAACTTTTTTCCCAGTGTAGGGGCATCCAGAACTAGACGGCATAGAGTGAAGGTGACAGAGCAAAGATTGAGAAGTGACCTGAGGGGAAACTTTTTCATACAGAGGCTGGTGGGTGTACTGTCAGAGGAAGTGGTGAAAGCCGGTACAATTACACGTTTAAAATGTATATGGATAGTTACATAAGTAGGAATGGTTAAGAGGGATGTGGGCCAAATGCTGAAAAGTAGGACGAGATCTGATTAAGATGCCAGATTGGCCTGAACAGTTTGGACAAAAGGATCTGTTTACACACTGTATGACTCTCTTATTCTCACAATGATGGAAAATTCTCAAAGGGCCATTCGAATGGGCATTCTCTTCCCCAGACGTTTGTGGTGCCTCTCTGATTACAAGCATTCACAGCTGAGTTAGTTAAAGATTTGACAAGGAAGTGAGTCATGGATAATGGGATACAGACAGGAAAGTGGGGCTGAGACACAATCCTGATCAGCCACAATCTTATTTCCTGGTGCAGAAGGCTCAAAGTCTCTAGTGACCCACTCCTACTCCTCAGTCCCATGTTTCTGTGTTCCATTCAACACCTCAAACCTGCTAGACAGGAGCAGTTGGACTCCACTTACTGTTAAGCATGGTGCACAGAAACAGAGGAGACCATTCGATCCCTCAAGACTGTTGCACATGGTCTGGGAGATTTGGAAAATGTAATTGGAAGACCCAGGCTAGATACGAAAGAGGTCGCTCATCTCTCTTTGCAGATGTTCCCCTCTCTGGAACTTGTGCTTCATTTGTTGATCGTGCCGTTGACACAGATTCACTGTGAATACAGCCCCCAAATCTCACCCAGCGATGGCCCACAAAATCCTCTGGTCTCCCTGACTGTAACATTCCAGAAAATACTTTCCAGGAAAATAACACCCACTAACTTTCTAGTAACAGAATGGGAGAACATCAGAAACAGGGGCAGATTATTCACATCCCAATTCTGCCTTGCCCTTCACTAAGATCAAGGCTGACCTGCTCCAAGTCTCAAGTCTTCCTTAATGTACAAGTCTTCTTGAGCACTTGCATAGAACACAGAACAAAGAACAGTACTGATTTGGAGATGTCGGTGTTGGACTGGGATGTACAAAGTTAAAAATCACACAACACCAGGGTATAGTCCAACAGGTTTAATTGGAAGCACACTAGCTTTCGGAGCGCCGCTCCTTCATCAGGTGATAGTGGAGGGCTCGATCCTAACAAAGAATTTATAGCAAAAATTTACAGTGTGATGTAACTGAAATTATACATTGAAAATTTGATTGCCTGTTAAGCCTTTCACCTGTTAGAATACAGTGATAGTTGCACTTCTATCATGTGTAAATCACAAACCCTTTGCATTCTCAGGTTAGCTGTTAATAATGGTGATAGCTAGACAATATGTTGAAGGTGTTGGCCCCCTGTGTTCTCTCACTGAGCCATGATGTTTAGATTGATTCTAATCTAAAAAGTGAGATAACGGAGTTTTACGTGAATTCATGCAGTTTTTGAGCTGAGTTCTACATGAATGCATGCAGTTAGGACCTTCAGCCCTCGACGTTGTGCCGTTTGTCCTACTCTAACCTACATGCTTCCGTTCACTTTCTTCCATGTGCCTATCCAAGAGTCTCTTATGTTTCCCTCACGTATTTTGCTCTATTACCACCGCTGGTAGTGCATTCAACACACCCATCACTCTCTGTGTAAAGAATCTACCTCTGATATCTCCCATAAACCTTCCTCCAATTATCTTAAAATTATGCCATCTAGTGATAGACATTTCTGCCATGGCAAAATGTCTCTGGCTATTCACTCTCTCTCTGCCTCTCATCATCTTGTAAACCTCTATCAAGTCACCTCTCATAAATTTTTCCTCCAATGAGAAAAGCCCTCACTCCCTGACGGTTTCTTCAGAAGACCTGCCCTCCAGTCCAGGCACCATCCTGGTAAATCTCCTCTTTACCCTCTCTAAACCTTCCTTATCCTTCCTATAATGAGGAGACCAAAACTGAACGCAATATTCCCTGTGCGGTCTGAGCAGGGCTCTATCGAGCTGCAGCATAACCTCGCGGCTCTTAAACTCAATCCCCCTGCAGCTGATAGCCAACACACCATATACCTTCTTAACAACCCAATCAACTTGGGTGGCAACTGTGAGGGATCTGTGGACACGTACACCAAGATTCCTCTGTTACTCCACACTGCCAAGAATCCTGCCTTTAACCATTGCAAGGTGACTCACTTCAGTTTGAACTCCATCTACCACTTCTCAGCCCAGCTCAGCATCCTGCCAATGTCCTGTTGCAACCTACAACAGCCCTCCACATTCTGTACCACTACAACCACCTTTGTGCCATCAGCAAACTTACTAGCCCACTCTTCAACACCCATATCCATTTCATCGATAAAAGTAACAAAGAGCATAGGTCCCAGGACGGATCCCTGCGGGACACCACTGCTCCCTTTCAGTGATCTAGCTCCATAACTCTCTGTGTAAGAGAATCCCTGACATTCACTACCCTCTGTCTGAAGAAAATGTTCTCTGCTTCTGCGCCATGACCTATTGTAATGAACAAGAGAGGTAACGCAGGGGCTCAGGCAAGAGAGACTGGCCCTGAACTCAAGACAGTATTTAACTGAGGATGACATCAAGGAGCCTGAACAAAATCACACTTAATGAGAATTAATTATGACCTCTCCACTGTTTGGAGTCATTCATGGCACAAGGGAAGATGATTATCATTGGTGGGCATCAATCATCTCAGCCGTGGGACACATCTGCAGGAGATCCTCCGCGTGGCTTCCTCAGCCCAGGCACCTCCATCTTGTCATCATAGAATCCCTACAGTGTCGGGAAGGAGGCTATTCAGCCCATTGAGTTCAAACTGAGCACATTAGATTCCAATGTATTTCCCTTCGGCCCAACCAGTCCACACCTACCCTCCGAAGAGTAACACACCCAGACACATTTCTCTCTGAATCATGCACCTAACATAATGGACAATTTAGTATGGCCAATTCACCCAGCCTGAACATCTTTGGACTGTGGGAGGAAACCGGAGCACCCAGAGGAAACTCACACAGACAGGTCGGGAGTGTGCAAACTCCACACAGACAGTTGCCCAAGGCTGGAATTGAATCTGGGACCCTGGTGCTGTGAGGCAGCAGTGTTAGCCACTGAGCAACCATGCTAGCAGAAGAGGGGGCATTCACTGAAGTTTACAAAATGTTCAGAACAAGTTGCCCCTCTTCAGCTCTTGAAACAGTCTGTGACCATGTGCAGCAAAACCTGGAAAACATTCCGGATCGTGCTCTTAACGTCTGGGTAGCATTATGTAACAGCACTGTACATTTCCACAGTGAAAGGGCGAGTTCATTCAGCACCTCAGTCTGGTTTCACAAGAATGTGGGGAAGCCATTCGTCCCATCAAAACTACTGGGCAAGGAGAAGGATGGACCATTCAGTCCCTCTTGCCTGTTGCACAGGAAAACAGAGAGTCTGCTCTCTCCCACATGTCACGTACATGAGATCAGAAAGAACCACTTTGCACCCGGAGTCAAGTAAAAAGGAACAGGAGGAGGTTATTCAGCTTGTCAAGCCACTAACACAGGAACAAGAAGATGTCAAAGATGCTCCAACGTCACAAACAAATCGAGCAGGGACTGAACAGATACACTGTTCCAAAATGATCCACATGACAAATATGTGCCACTTTAACATGGTTTTCTGGCAGTCGGAATGGAGCCAACGTTTTTCGGCCATTCTCCAAGTTGTCTTCCTCATCCAAGAAGGCAGACCCATGGTCTCTATGGAAGTCAGAAGCCGGTGGGGAATGACTAACTGTTTCAAAGTGAAGATATTGTGACCGCTGACAGGATTATGTGCAAAGTGATATTCAATGCAATGTCACACAGAAATTGTGCATTAAAGTGTTCAGAGTGCATTCAGAACCTCTTTGTCAATCTACATGGGGTCTCTGCACATGCATGTAAACTGTCGCGAATCAAACATCCACTGAAAAGTATTAGATTTTCACCCTATTCAGCATAATGAGTTCCCGTCTTTATCAATCAAGCTTCAACTTCTTATTCTCTCACAGCGCTACAGATTAAACACAGAGTTACTGCACTCTCTCCTCATGGGAAAATTGTGCTAGTGTTGAGTTTGTTCAAGCTCGTTTGCACTGTCTCGGTGACAAAGAGATCATTATTTATAAAGCAGACCAAATCTTTGCACAATGTACCAAATATTCTCTCAACGAAACACGATCAGCGAGAAATATATACTAACTTTGGTACTTCAATCATTTTACATGAAGAGCCACATAACATTTATTTCCTGCCCCCATATGAATTCTGTCAGTGACTTATGACGAAGGACATCCAGGTCCTTTTCAACAAAAGCACTCCGCAACCTCTCTACCATTTAATAAATATAAATGTACATGATGATATTTGTTAGGAGAAAGTGAGGACTGCAGATGCTGGAGATCAGAGCTGAAAAATGTGTTGCTGGAAAAGCGCAGCAGGTCAGGCAGCATCAAAGGAGAAGGAGAATCGACGTTTCAGTCATAAGCCCTTCTTCAGCAATGAGGAGGGTGTGCCACGCAGGCTCAGATAAAAGATAGGGAGAAGGGACTTGGGGAGGGGCGTTGGGAATGTAATAGGTGGAAGGAGGTTAAGGTGAGGGTGATAGGCTGGAGAGGTGGTGGGGCGGAGAGGTCGGAAAGAAGATTGCAGGTCAAGAAGGCGGTGCTGAGTCTGATGGCTGGGACTGAGAAAAGGTGGGGGAGGGGAAATAAGGAAGCTGGAGAAATCTGTATTCATCCCTTGTGGTTGGAGGGTTCCTATGCGGAAGATGAGTCAATCTTCCTCCAGGCGTCATTTTGCTATGATCTGGCGATGGAGGAGGCCAAGGACCTGCATGTCCTTGGCGGAGTGGGAGGGGGAATTAAAGTATTCAGCCACGGGGTGGTTGGGTTGGTTAGTGAGGGTGTCCCAGAGGTGTTCACTGAAACATTTTGCAAGTAGGTGGCCTGTCTCCCCAATGTATAGGAGGCCACATCGGGTGCAGTGGATACAGTAAATGATGTGTGTGGAAGTGCAGGTGAATATCTGACGGATATGGAAGGATCCCTTGGGGCCTTGGAGGGAAGTAAAAGGGGAGGTGAGGGCGCAAGTTTTGCATTTTTTGAGTTTTCAGGGGAAGGTGCCTTCAAGGGATCCTTCAATATGTACACTGTCGTGAATCAAACATCCAATGAAATGTATGAAATGTTCACCCTATTCAGCTGTTTGGGACATAATGAGTTTCTGTCCATACCAATCATTCTTCAACTTCTTATTCTCTCACAGCGCTACAGATTAAGCACATCGTTACTGCACTCTCTCCTCATGGTAACATCACGCCAGTGTTTAGTCTGGTCAAACGACTTTGCACTCTCTCAGTGACAAAGAGATCATTGTTTATAAAGCTGACCAAATCTATACACAATGAACCAAATACTCTCTCAAGAAACACAATCAGTGGGAAAGATATTCAAACTTTGATACTTCAATCATTTTGCATGAAGCGCCACATATAATTTACTTCCTGCCCCCGTATGAATTCTGTCAGTGACTTATGACCAAGGAAATTCAGGTCCCTTTTCAACAAAAGCACTCACCAAACTCTCTACCATTTAATAAATATAAATGTACATGATGATATTTGTTGTTCACATCTGAATCATTTTATACCTTGTGAACAGCTATTGCCCAAACACTGATCCTGCTGCCACCCATCAATCCTTCAGTCCAGAGAAAAATAGTATTCTTCTTGTATCCCCATTACTCAAATTTTAATTCATGTGGTATATATTCCACCCCTACCTACCCATGGACCCGAACGTTCCCTACTCACCTGTATTCAAATATGTCAAGCGTTTTCTAAAATTTCAAATACTCCACTCCCATTGGTTCTCAGCTGTCGATGACACATGGACAATCCCTACAAACAGGTTTATCAAAGATCATTTCTCTTTCCTGAATCTAGGCCGAGTCTACCAAATCATATCATTTTTCTCCAAATGTCTAGTTGTCACATTCTAATAAAAGGTTCCAATATTTTTCTCACAGCTAAAATCAAGCTATTTAGTTTTCTGTTTTCCCGCTCCATTCAGTTTTAAATATTTAGGTGTATAACAGGTGCTTTCCAGTCTGCAGCATTCTTTCCACAATCTAACCAGCTTTGATAAATAATCAGTAATTCTTTTACTAGCTCTGTTCTCATCGCAATACTCTGGGATGTAGCTCATCAGATGAAGCAACTTATGTAACATCAATTCATTTAGATTTTCAAAAATTTACTCTTCATTAATTCTGATTTCCTGCAGTTTCCTTTTTTTTTTACCAGTCACTCTGTTCCCTAGTATTTCTGGAAATTCGTTTCTGTATCTTTCCTTGTGGAGATGGAACCAAGGCATTCCTCTCAGCAGGCAGATGGTTTCAGTCAGCTCGTGAATACATTGGAGGACTGCACTTCAGTTATGGTGGATATATTACCCACTGCTGCCTGCAAAGTGGAAGAATTAATCCAGTTTAATTCATCATGAGTGTCAGCACAGTCCTGTCCCTGGTGTGAGGCTACAGGTTATACTGAAGGAGGGAAGACAGCTCAGTGAGCACCTCATTTTTGAGACAAGCTGGTCTTACACTTTATGCATGAATGTGTGCAGCTTAGAAAAATGTTCCCGGAAATCCCAGAGGGGATAATACGGTGCCCTGATCTTCCCTGTTCACAAAGCTTCACTTCTGTATAGTCTCAGATCCATTTGTTCCCCATGATCCCAGACACTCTCTAAATGCAGTATTCAGAGTGGGGTCCCCACACCCTCGGGGGTCCCTGAATGAACCCAGCAGCTGACAACACAAACCTGAGAAAACCATCCAGAGAAACTCCACTGAGTTTCCATAGACAGCAGCAGGTCAATGTCCCACAACCACTATGCACCCATTCAGTGTTGAAAATGCTTCAGTCTCCTCCGTTTCTCTCCCTGACTGAGAACGCTGTCACATCTCCACACAGTCGCACAGTAACAGCTCATCTCTCCAAAAAAGCAATTGACAATGTAACATGACGTTTCTCTATACCTCTTCAACTATAAGTATTGCTGATGGAGTTGATCACCACACTCAGAGACAAGAGATAGCGGAAACATAACTCACGTTAAGCAGGGACATCCCGTAATAGATATGATATTCAGGAAATGCGAAAAGGGGACATGTTAGAACAGCTTCCCATTTTATTTTCATTCCAGTCCATCATCAGCAATCCTTTTGTTTGCTTTTCCTTTCTCTCTGTCTTTCTCTCTCTTTCTCTCTCTCTTGCTGCACATGATCCACTCAACACAAACCTCCCACTCACCCTTCGAACCATCCCTGATATAATAATATTACTTCCCAGTTGCATTCAGTTTGGATAGGGTCACTGACCTCGAAATGTTATCTGTGTTTCTCCTGACAGACTACCAGATTCTCCAACATTCGTTCAGACGCTGGAGAATTTTATTTCAGATCTCCAGCATCCACATTTCACTATTTATTTCAAATTTAATGTTGTTGTTTCCCGGATGTCAGCATCACTGGCAAGAACAGCATTTGTTATCCATCCTAACTGCCCTTGAACACGCGGCCATTTGTCAAGGCGATATGGAGGGAACCATATTTTTGTGGATCTGAATTGACACTTATTCCAGACAGGGAAAAATTGTTAGGTGTCTTTACCAAAGTTTATCAATAAAATAAGAAAATAATTCCTGATGGGTTTTGGTTGCCATGAGTAAAATTAGTTTTCATTCAAATTTTTGATATTGGAATTTAAATTTAGTCATCGGCTGTGGTAGGATTTCAAACAATGCTTTTAGAGTCAGAACCTGTGTCTCTGAATTACACAGTCAGTGATATTATTACTCTGTTTAAGAGTCCCTGTTGTGAAGTAACTGTACAGACAAGGACACGTTTGTGGTCAAACTATTTGTGACTGGAAGAGAGGTCAGAAGAGAACTGGAGACATGAAATCTGTCGTTAACAAAGGGGTACATGATGGTGAAGTCAGCAACAGAACTCAGGCAGAGCTGGAGATTGGGGATATTATGAAAGTGGGTGTCGGCAAGTTTGATGACAGCGAGAATATGGAGACTTAAAACAGTTCACGGTAAAAAGGAGACTCAAGCTTCCGAACAGTCTTACTCCTTCTCAGATGTTTATGATTAAGTAGTTTGGAAATGCATGAGAAGGAAGTGGCGCTTGTGACTGAAAGTTTATGTATTTGTTAAATATATTCAACCAGAATAGCAATAACATTCAGCATCATTTATAGAATTGATAGAGATAGGCTTACCAGGAACACCGATACTAGCGAGCATGGGATAGTAACCAGCTTGAATAATCATCAGTACGGCTTCTATCCGCAAATCTAACCGTGGCCAATCCTGAGAAAGCCTGTAAAGACCCCAGGATAAACTCCTGTTCATTGTTGGAAGATTCAAGTCTAATGTTCTCAGATTCTAATCCATTGTTGGAAGATTCCAGTCTAATATTCTCAAATTCAAATCCATTGTTGGACCATTCTAATGTTCTCAGATTCTGATTTCTATCTCTTTCTCTGTAGCTGCTGATCCCAATCTTGGTGAGTTTGACTCTGCCCCGAATGCTATGGCATAACAAGTTGAATGAAGTCCCTAATTATGAAAGAGGGAAACCCTCCAGTGACCCAGTTAGGTCCAGAAAGACTGATATTAATCACAGTCACTGAACAAACAGCTCCAGTTAACTCTGATATATCACAATAATACTTGGTGTTGGTGGGACTTTGATATCGCTGGTTATTGGTCTAATGACACATCTACAGCTGTAAACATAGAGGTGAGGGAGAGACATAATTCGTTCTCTTCACAAGCTTAATGATTCGGCCGTGTTTTGGCAGTATAGGAATTGCTGGGCTCCCGAGGCCGTCTGTGTCTGATCACCAGGTCTGCTTCATCTTTTTGTTTTATTTATTTATGTTTCACTTTGACTTTTCTCTGTCCAGCATTAAACAGCTCTGGTAGGTTTAGGCATTTTGAGAGACACCTACAGAGCTATAGTCTATGCAGATGCAGTCCATTCCTTGTGTTTTTGCAGTCGCGGCCTGGTCCTGTGGAGTGACGGTTAAATTCTCACAGAACCACGATTCTTAGTTTTACCTTTCGCCAGTTATTGCTGGTGTCTCAGCAGAGTTGGAAGGCCGTAATTCTCTCCTGGGTGCTACACACTGCCTCCGTGATTTCTCTCAGAACTGTTTTTTGATTTTCTTTCCTCCTGGATTGGAGAACTGCATGTGAGGCAATCTGTTTCCTGCACTTAATATTTGACATTTGTGTGCTTCTCGGATGATACCATATTGGAGCAGTTACTGTATATTCGTTAAATAAACTATTATTCTGATAAGTTTTCCAACAGAATTAAGCTATTGAAAGGTCCTTTTCCTTTTGTGGTCTTTTATCGACAGTGTTGGAAAAAATTGGGTTTTGCTTAATGTCAAATATTTTGACCAAGTAAATTCTATCTCAAACATATCACCGCACATTTACCAGCGGAATGGGCCGACATGGCAGAGTGATAATCATGTCAGGAATTATATCGGATACTCAATCCACCTATCAGATCCAGCCCGGACACGTATAAGCCCAGATGAGATACCTGCACAGCATGAAGCACTGCGTAGACCAGACCTGAATGTACTGTTCAGCAATCCGTCCAGGATCGAACACAGTTTTGAACTCACCAGTTTACTACTTACGTGTCCAACAGTGCACTGATCTATAAACTTGGACTAGATGATCTTTTCAGCACAGGGCATTGTGCAGAACACACAAAGACATTGTTCTACACACACGGACTGGATATCTGTGCAGTATGGGGAGCTGTGCATTGAATTTATCCATTAACCTGGAGCAGTTACCTTCCCAGCATACTCAGCTGTGCACACCAATCACTGCATTGCTCAGTAACACTGTGTTAGATCACTGCCCAGCGTGGGAAAACTTGCAGCTCATGCTGGAAGTGACAGGATGCGCAGCTCCCTCCATTTACAGCTCCATATCTCCATTGTGACATGACACGGGAGTGCTGTGGGTGTGAAACTCACTGCCAGAGAAAGATGGCGGGGGAATCAGTTTAAATACAAACAAATGGGAGGTGCTTAATTAAAAGACAGGGGGAGATTGAGAGAGAATTTCAGAGAAGGATTTGATGGCAGGTTTAAAAATTGTGAAATGAAAACATTTCGATAACATCTTGCAATATAGGCCACTGTTTCCAGGAATGATGGGTGAGCAGAATATTGGTGTAAGTTAAGATGATGGAGGGTTTTGGAAAAGTATTTGTCCTGCAGCGTGGTAATGGGGAGTAGGATCAGCAGAGTCTTCGACTCATTGTGCTGAATCAAACAATAATTTGTCCCAGTGCCATTTTCCTTGAGTGTGACAGAGGGGTTGTCTGCACAAGGCACAACTAGTTTCCTGGTGTTATCATATCGAACTCATCTCATTAGCTATCCACCCCACCCCATGGTGTCCCTCTCATTCAATACCAGCCGATTCTCCCACGCATCATGGCTGGAGGTACAGACCATCTCCCGGATGCCCCTGGATGTTCAGTGATCCCTGGTACAGCAGACATCTTTTAAAGGCCAATGGGCATACGGTTGAGCTTTCTCGGTTTGGAGCTGCCCTGCATAGTTTACTGAGCATGGCGGATAAGGGGAAATTACACCACAGCTTGTCGACAGGGGCACGGAGCTCCTGGTGAATAGTCTAGTCCAGAGGGGGACCATTCTCTTCCCAGAGAAAACCGCACCACCAGACCCACCGAGCCTGGTCTGAGCACACCACCCAGCTCAGTGCAGTATCTGCGGTCCAAGAAAAGTCTAGCAATACTGGAAAAGCACCTTCCCCCGCTCTGTCAGGATAAGAGTCACCGTATTCTCTCTACTCTCTCACACTCACTGTATATCTGTTAGCGCCTTCCCCAGAATAAGGTTCCATCACTCTCAACACTGCAATGCAGCACCTTTTCTCTCTCTGTCTCTCTCTCTCTCTCTCTCTCTCTCTCTCTCTCTCTCTCTCTCTCTCTCTCTCTCTCTCTCTCTCTCTCTCTCTCTCTCTCTCTCTCTCTCTCTCTCTCTCCCTCTCACCTACTCAATATCCCCACATGGTTATAAAATGTTCTTATGGTTATAGTTTCTAGAATTCTCTGGATGATGTCGTTTGTACAATGTTCCAGATAATTTTCAAAATAATTCAAATTTAGCAAAATGTTCATCCCCCATTATGTAACGAATCAGAGGAAGGGGCAGAGTTCTACTTTTTTTTAACATTATTCAGGATGGAAGTGCATCAAAAGGCCATTAATCCTCTCAAATATGCTTCACTATTCAAACAAAGAGAGAACCTAAACACTTGAAGACTCACTCTCTTCTTGAAGACAGGCGCTACTTTGGAGTTTCGCCAGTTTCACTGGACCACTCCTGTAATCCCGAGAGTTATGGAATATTTCACGCAGTGCCACCAGTCACTCTGTAACCATTTCTATCAAAACAAGCTATGAATTGCTGATAAGCTGTTTACCCTTGGTCTTTTCTGTTTGAGAAAAGCCTTGTTCGTTTTGTTAGAGACAGTGCAAAACTTTCATCTGACTACAATTTTGTTTATAATATTGGAACTCATTGTGCCTTCCCCTGAGAGAAAAGATGTAAAATACTGCTTTAAATTCGCTGCCTGTTCCCTGAAAACAATTCCCTAGTCACATCCTCCAGGTGTCCCACATATTCTTTCCTGCCTTTCTTCCAAGGTTCACACATACATCATGAACGTTTTTTATTCGCTATGAGAAAACTCTTGTGGTTAGATTTTTTTCACATTTTTTGCCAATCTTGGAATATTTTCTTTGTATTTTGTCTTATACAGTCTGCTTCTGGTTCCAAAAGTAAACTTCCCAAATGTGGCCGACGCTAGAACTCAGCAATTTGAATTCTTCAGTTTGTGATTGATTAGTATCCTTCACAGCCTTTGTGCATCATGGGTGGTTCATCTTCACATCTTCATATCATCTTCTATTTGATTAGATTCAATAATAGCTGAGCGTTATTAAGCAGTACCGGCTTAAATGTTCCCCCACCCCCCACATATGCTGACCTTCACCTGTGTCTATTTTCACACTTCGTATTTGACCAGATATATTACATAATTCTGCATTTGAAATACCTGGCTCTTCTCCGTCATTCAGGGGGAACCTATGTGTGTGGCTGAACACATGGAGAGTGACTCCATTCTCTCAGTTTTTCTGGCTCTGTGATTTCTGTTCGATGATGCCACATTCCAGTGGGAAGCTTCCTACATGACATCCTTTTCTCTCAAACGAAAAATCCCCTCACTCTCATGTACTGAGCCTTCAGCTGTGACTGTCCCATCTCCTTTACTTCTGCCATCACTCCATCCCCTCCTTCTCAGAACAATGATATATCTCCCCTTGTTCTCACTACCTCCAGCACTCGAATCTGGATTGACAGAATCATCCTCCGCCACTTCCACCACTTCCAGTAGGACAGCACCATCAAACACATCTTCCCCTCCCATCCACTGTCTGTATTTCACAGGGCCTATTCCTCTGTGGCACGCTCCATCACCCCGAACATCTCCCCACAACCCCATGGCACCTTCCCATGTAAATGCAGAAGCTGCAAAATTTTCCCATTCACCTCTTCCCTCCTCACTGTCCTAGGACCTAAATACACTTTTCAGGTGAAGCAGCATTTCACTTGTACACTTTCAATCCAGTCTCCTGTCATTGCTGCTCAAAATTCAGTCTCCTTTACATTAGTGAATCAAACAGAAACTGCTTGGAGGAACATCTCCACTTTGTCCGTAGGAGTGACCCTTTCCTTCTGATTGCTCCCCATTCAAATAACCTACATTGCTGTCAGGATAAAGAGAATTCTTTGAGGAGGAAACGACGCGTTGAACCAGAAAAAGTTACCTAACTGAACTTCCAGAAGGCCTCTGATATGGTATCGCACAGGCGGCTGCAGAGTAAGATAAGGACCCATGGTGTCAGAGACCAGGTACTAGCATGGATAAAAGGTTGGCTGTCTGGCAGGAGGCAAAGTGAAGATAAAATTGTCCCTCTCAGGGTAGCAGCCAGTGATTAGCAGTGTTCCATAAGAGTCAGTGTTGTGACCACAACATTTTACTTTCTAGGTTAATGATCTGAGTGGTGGGACAGAAGGCATTCTGACTATGTTTGCAGATGATACAAAGATAGTTGGAGGGGCATATAGCATTGACGAGGCAGGGAGCCTGCAAAAAGATTTCGACTGTTTAGGAGAGTGAGAAAAGGAGTAGCAGATGGAATACAATGTTGGGGAGTGTGAGGTCATGCACTTTGGTATGAAGTATACAGGCATGGACTATTTACTAAATGGGGAAAAAAATCAGAAATCTGAGTAACAAAGGGACTTGGGATTCCAAGCGCCGGATTCACCTTAGATAAACATGCAGGTTGAGTCAGAAGTTAAGAAGGCAGATACAATGTTGTCATTCATCTCGAGAGGAGAAGGATATAATGGTGGGGATTCTGAGGCTTTGTAAGGCTCTGGTCAGACCACATTTCCGGTATTTTGTGCCTCATACCTCAGGAAGGATGTATTAGCCTTGGTGTGTGTCAAGAGAATGTTAATCAGAAATGTAAAGCTTATCACATGAAGAAAATTGGAGAACTCTGGGTTTATACTCGATGGAGATTAGAAGGATGAGGGGGGATCCAGTTGAAACTTACAGAATACTGAATGACCTGGATACAGACAAAACTGGGAGGACGTTTGCACTGGCAGGAGGGCGCAGGCTTAGAGCAAAGGGAAAATCCATTAGAACGGAGATAAGATGAAACGTCTTGAGCCAGAGAGTGGTGACATTGTGGAATTCCTTACCACAGAAGGGTGTGGAAACCAAATCATTTGGCACCAACGATATAGCCAGGAAAGGGACTGAGGATCTGAAAAGTGACTGCAGAGAGTTAGTTTGGAAGCTGAAGAGTAGGACGAGTAGAGTAGTGATCTCAGGTTTGCTACCAGTGGCACGAGCTCATTAGAAGAGGAACAGTCAGTGAATGCAACTTTACACTATGCTGCGAGGACGTTGCAGGAGGGAGGGGTTCAGATACCTTGACCATCGGGATACATTCTGGGTAAGGTGGGATCTGTACATGAAGGACGCATTGCACCTGAACTGGAGGGGCACAAATGACCTGTTTGGGAGGTTTGCTCGTGTGATTCGGGCGGGTTTAAACTAGTTCGGCGGGAGGTAGAAATAAGACCACATGTCTGAGAGGGGGTTATTTGCAGACGGGACAATGACAGGATATATTGGATCTATCAGGAAGGTTTCTCACGCGATGAAATAAAGGGATTGGTTAAAGTGCGTCTGCTTTAATGTAAGCAATGTCCGAAATAAGAGTGATGAACTTAGAGCATGAATCAGTACTTGGGGCTACGAGGTCGTGGCCATAACAGAGACGTAGGTTTCACAGGGGCAGGGATGGCTGCTTGATTTTCCAGGGTTCAGAACGTTTAAAAATGTTTTGGTGCAGCACGGTGGCCCAATGGCTAGCACTAATGCCTCACAGCGCCAGAGACCCGGGTTCAACTCCCACGTCAGGGAACTGTCAGTGCGGATTTTGCAAACTTTCCCTGTGGATTTCCTCTGGGTGCTCCGGTTTCTTCCCATAATCCAAAAATGCACAGATTAGGTGAATTGGCCATGCTAAATTGCCCGTAGTGTTAGATGAAGGGGTAAATGTAGGGGAATGGTTTTGGGTGGGTTGCTTTATGGAGTGTTGGTGGGGATTTGTTCGGCCGAAGGGCCTGTTTCCACACTATAAGTAATCTAATCTAATCTAAAAAAGAATAGGGTGGGTGGAAAATGAGGAGGGGTATAGGATTGCTAATCAGAGAGGGTGTCGCTGCTACAGAAATGAAGGTTGTTGAGGAAGATTTTTCGACTGAGTCAGTATGGGTGGACATTAGGAACAGCAAGGGAACAGTCATTGCATTTGGGGATTTTCTACAGACAACCTAATAACAGTAGAGGGACTGAAGATCCCATAGGCGGGCAGATTCTGGAAAAATGCAAAAGTAGCAGGATTATTGTTATGGGTGATTTCAACTTTTCCAATATCGACTGGAACCTCCGAAGTGCAGATGATGTGGATGTAGCCGGTTTTGTCAGGTGTGTTCAAGAGGATTTCCTTGCTCAGTATGTAGACAGACCGTCGAGGGTAGAGGCTATTTTGGATTTGGTAGTCGGCAACGAGCCAGGACAGGTGTCAGAACTCACGGTGGGAGACCATTTTGGTGAAAGTGATCACAACTGCCTCACATGCAGGATCGGCTGGGAGAGTGAAAGGAGCAGTTTCTGAGGGAAGATATTTAATTGTGGAAAAGGAAATTATGATGCTATCAGAAAGGAGTTGGGAAGTACAGACTGGGAGCAATTGTTCCACAGAAATGGCACAGCAGACATGTGGAGACTGTTTAAGGAGCAGTTGTTGCGAGTGATACACAAATTTGTTCCTCTGAGTCAGGTAAGAAGGGGTAAGATTAAGGAACATTGGATGACGAGAACAGAGGAATGTCTCGTAAAAAGGAAGCAGGCAGCTTACGTAAGATGGTGGAAGCAAGGATCTAGCACAGCTTTATCGGATTACAGACTTGCTAGAAAGGAGATCAGAAAAGGTCTGAGGCCAGCCATGATGGGGCATGAAAAAGGCTTGGCAGGGAGGATTAGAGAGAATCCAAAGACATTTTTCTCATACATGAGGAATAAGAGAATAATCAGGGAGAAGGTAGGGCCGATCAGGGATAGCATAGGGAAATTATGCGTGGAGTCTGAGCGGATATGGGTAGCCCTAAATGAGTTTTTTGCTTCGATTTTCACCAAGGAAAGTGACCTTGTAAATGAAACGTAGAGGAGCTGGGCCAGATCAGTCTTGACAAGATCAAGATTGATGAAGTTGATGTGCTCGCAATTTTGGAAAACATTAAGATGTATACGTCCCCAGGGCCAGAGCAGATTTATCCTAGACTGCCCCGGGAAGCGAGAAAAGCAGTTACTTAGCCGCTGGTGAGGATATTTGCCTCCTCACTCTTTACAGGAGCCGTACCGGAGGATTGGAAGGAGGCGAATGTTGTTCCTTATTTCAAGAAGGGTAATAGGGAAATCCCTGGCCATTAGAGACCAGTCTGTCTTACGTCTGTGGTGAGCAAAGTTTGGAAAAAATTCTGAGGGATAGGATTTATGACTATTTGGAAAAGCATTGTGTGATTAAAGGGAGTCAGCATGGCATCACGAGGGGCAGGCCATGCCTCACAAATCTTATTGATTTCTTTGAGGAGGTGTCAAGACAGGTCGACGACGGTCGAGCAGTGGATGTGGTGCATGTGGACTTCAGCAAGGTATTTGATAGGGTTCCCCATGGAAGGCTCATTCATCAAGTCAGGAAGTATGGGATACAGGGAGATTTGGTTATCTGGATTCAGAATTGGCTGGTTGGCAGAAGGCAGACAGTGGTTGTAGATGGAATGTATTCTGCTTGGAGGACAGTGTTGAGAGGGATCTCACAGGGCGATGTTCTTGGGCCTCCGCTCTTTGTAGTTTTTATAAATGACTGGGATGAGGAGGTTATGGTGTGGGTTAGTAACTTTGCTGATGACACAAAGGTTGGAGGTGACTTCGATAGTATAGAGGGCTACTAAAGTATAGAGAGCTACAGGTCAAATTCGAATCCTGAATATAGCATTAAAGACAGGATTCTTGGCAGTGTGGAGGAACAGAGGGATCTGGGTGCACAAGTGCATAGATCCCTCAAAGTTGCCACCCAAGTCGATAGTGTGTCAAGAAAGCATATGGTGTTTTGTCTTTCATTAATAGGGGGATCGAGTTTAAGAGCCGTGAGGTTTTGCTGCAGCTCTACAAGTCCTGGTGAGACCACACTTGGAATATTGTGTCCAGTGGTGGACGCCCTACTATTGGAAAGCTCAGAGGCTTTGGACAGGGTGCAAAGAACGTTTACAAGGGTGCTGCTTGGATTGGAGGGCTTGCTTTATAAATAAAGGTTAAACGAGCTTGGATCTTTCTCTCTGGAGACAAGGAGGAGAGAGGAGAGCTGTTCGAGGTGTACAAAATAATGAGAGGAATAGATACAGTCAAGACCCAGAGACGTTTCCCCAGGTCAGGATTGACTAGTACGAGAAGTCAAAGTTTGAATATATTAGGAAGAAGGTAAAAGGGAGTCGTCAGAGGTAGGTTCTTTACGCAGAGAGTTGCGACTGCATGGAATGCATTGCCAGTTCTGTTGGTGGAAGCAAAGTCATTGGGGATATTTAAGCGACTGTTGATCATGCACATGGATAGCAGTGAGCTGAGGGGTGCGTAGGTTAAATTACTACATTTTACATGACGATTAAATCTCGGGACAACATCATGGCCCAAAGGGCCGCTTCTGTGCTGTACTGTTCTATGTTCTATGTTCTATTTAGTATATTTTAAACAGACTCAGATAAGTTTTGATTGACAAGGGGATCAAAGGTTACTGAGAGGAAGCAGGAAAATGGGTTTGAAAATCTGTCAGTCGTGATCGAATGGCGGAGCAGACCTGATGGTCCGAATGGCTTCATTTCTGTTCGCATAGAGTTGTGGCCTTATAATATTTCGGTCCTGGATGGTATGGTGGCTCAGTGGTTTGCACTGCTGCCTCACAACATCAGGGAACTGGGTTCGATTTCCTCTGGGTGTTCGAGTTTCCTGTCACAGTTCAAAGTTGTGCAGGTTAGGTGATCTGGCCATGCTGAATTGTCGATTGTGTTCAGGGATGTTGATGTTAGGTGCAATAGTCAAGGGTCTATGTATAGTATTAGGGTCGAGAATGGGATAGATTCGCATACTCTTTGGAGGGTCAGTATAAACCTGAAGCGCCTGTCTTCACACTGAGGAGATTCTAAGAAAATGCAGGGTGCTGCAATGTTCCAATGAAGCACAACCCAAGCTCGAGTAACACCTCACTTTACACTTTGTTCCGTTAAAGTCTGTCGGAGTTAATATTCAATTCCGTAAATTCACAGCCTGAACCCGTTATGGCTGTTCTCAATTTTCCATACGCTCTCCCTCCTGGGCTCCCTAAGTTCGTGTCTTGTTTATGTTGCATTCAACAGAGGAAATCAATTTCTAATATTTACACATTAATTTACACACATTACATGACTGTGTCTCTTTCACCACAATTTAAAGCCCATTTGTCTTTCACACTGGCCCAGTGTGAAAGATTTACACTGGACTTGAATCACTAACATTGTTTCTATGTCTCTGAGATGTTGCCAGACCCCTGAGTTCCTTCAAAAATGAAAAGTTACAAAACACATTTTCAATATAGCAAAGATCATTGGATACAGGAAATCTGAAACAAAAACAAAAATTGTTGGACTTACTGGGTGCTTTGAGGAACAGTCACCGAACCCGAAAGATTAACTCTGCTTTCACTCCCCAGATGCTGTCAGACTTGTCAGTGTCTTCAGCAATTCCTGTTTTTGAACAAGTTTCAAACATGTGTGTCAATGTTGCTCACATGCCCTGTCCAACATGGAGCGCCATACACCAGGAAGTGAATGATTACGCAAGGTATACAAATTCATTTGTTCTGAAACTACATAAGGCTGTCATCACCGACACTACAGAGCTCTTAATCATGATCATGGAGAGAAACAGAGAGAAACACATTCGAGTTAAAGAGAAGATGGCATTACCGGACGGGAAGAGATTCAGGTGAAAACAAATGCTTTTGAGGAATGCGACAAATTGGAGGCATGGCATCATGAAGATACCCAAACAGGATGAGTTTTTTTTTAAAAAAAGGAATCGTGCCCACATCAGAAACTCGGATAGGGCACTGTGTTCAGGGGAGAAGGGTGACCGGGTCCCCGTGCGAATTGAGGACAGGCAGCAGAATTGTACTGCAGATATTGCAGCTCAAACTGGGCATTCATTTGATGTTGTAAACCATAGCAGCTGTTGTAGCAGCAACAGCAGTAGAATTGTATTCAACTACAATATAATCTCTCAGTCTACCATTATCACAAAGCCGATCTCTGGTTCAGTGATGAGTGTGGATGAACCTGCCACGGTCAGAACCGTGTGTATCTAAACCTGATGACAACCCATTCAAGCTACCGCACTTGCTGCTTACATTAATAAACAGCAGAACTAACATCTGATAGAGAGGACGCCATGATCCCAAGACTGTGACCATTTCTTTCAAAACAAGCTATGACTTACTGCTGGCCTGTCTACTCTTAGTCTTATCTGTGAGAAAAATCCTTGTTCCTATTGTTCGAGATGTTTCAAGAACTTCCCTCCTATTACCATTTTGTTTACATCACTGAAATACTTACTGTGCCTTCCCCTGTGAGGAAAGATGTAAAACATAGGTGTAAATTATCTGTCTGCTCCCTGTAGCCAATTCTTCAGTCACACCCTCCAATTATCCTCAGTATACTTTCCTGCTTTAATTTCTACCTAAGTTCACACTCATCTTAAACTTTTTTTATATGCTCGGAAAAGCTCATGCTGCTTGATCTTGTATTTCTTGCCAATTTGCTGCATCATGTCTTTTCTCCATTTTCCTCGGTTTCTGGATTCATACAGATATATAGCGCACAAACAGACCCTTTGGTCCAACTTGTCCACGCTGACCAGGTTTTCCAAACTAAACTAGTCCCATCTGATTGCATTTTGTCCATATGCCTCTAAGCTTTTCCCATTCCTCTGTTTGTCCTAATGAGTTTTAAATGTTGTAACTGTACTTGCACCTCCCATTCTTCCTCTGACAGCTCATTCCATATACACACATCACCCTCTGTGTGAAAACATTGACTCTTCGTCCATTTCAAATCTTCCTGCTTTCGCCTTAAACCTCTGCCTTCTGTGGTTGAACTCCCCCACCATGTGGGAAAGACCTTGGCTATTCACTCGATTCATACATCTCATGGTTTAATAAACTTATACAATATCATCCTTCAACCTCCTACACGCTATCTGACACTAACTTTGCGAACAAGCATTTAAAGATAAGCACTGCAAATTTGAAACAGTATTCAAATGACAGATAAATAACACTCAGCCCAAGCTTCATACTGTGATTTATTCTTCTCCATGTTACGATACTCAGGCAGCAGGAAACTCCTTCGAGTACCAATAAGAGGTCAAACACCTGAATTGCTTTGTCCAAATGGGGTGATGATGTCTACAGTGAAAGCACATCACTGGCCTGAACCATATAAGAAGGGGAATTCTTGTACCACACGGTCAGCATCGACCTTTAGAAGAGTGAGATGAAGGCTGAGTATACGTTTTGAAATTTGGATCACAGTGTGAATTCAGTGCTAAGGAGGAGAGGTGTTTTCAATAAGGTTTACGCCAAGAAGGAAGCTTTCCAGAATGAGATGTGAGTGGGAGGTGTAAAATAGCATGAATGGAGAGGCCGAGCCACCCTGAGACCAGAGCAAAGTGGCAGCACAAAACGCAGAGTAGGTGGACTTAATCAAAGAGTTTCAGGTGAAGTGGTTAGGGACCATAATGTGAGAGAATGTACTCTGTAATTTGAGAGGAAGAACCTGGAATCAGGAAGGGGAGATGAGCAGGGAAGAGGATGGAGCAGCAATGGCAGGGTTTTCTTGGGGTAAATCAGGAAGCACAGCTGAAATCCATGCCTAACATCAGCGTATGGTCCCTGAAATAAACATTATAAATCTGGCCCTGCACTATTCCTCATCAATAGTATCCTTGAGAGCTTTTGTCAACCATGTGTGGTTCCTCTGCTTACCGAGTCCTTCTACTTGAACAGAAACAATAATTACTGAGCGGTTTGGGATATCTGTTTGAATGTCTGCTCATGGAAACTCACTGACCTTCCTCTGGGTCTATTTTCACATTCCGCTTCAGACCAGATGTGAGGCAGAAATCGTTAATTTCGATGCCTGGTTCTTTTCAATCATTCAGGGGGAGCTTCTGCATGTGGCTGAACACATCATCTGCGGAGGCTGACTCCATTCTCCAAGTTTCTCGATCTCTGTAATTTCTGTTTGATGATGCCACATTCCTGTGAGCTGCGTCTAACGTGACCTCATTTTCCTTCAAACCAGAAATCCCCTAACTCTGGTGGCCAGGGCCTTCAGCTGTCACTGTCCTGTCTCCCACGGTGTTGCCCACAATCCGTCCCCTCGCTCCCAGAACAATGATAGATTCCTTCTTGTCCACACTTGCTCCTGCACTAGAATCCACATTCACATAATCATCTTACGCCATTTCCACCATCTCCAGCAGGACAGCACCATCAAACACATCTTCCCCTCCCGCCCACTGTCAGTATTTTGCAGGAACCGTTCCCTCTCTGTCCGCTCCATCACCCAGAACACTTCCACACTCCCCCATGGAACCTTCCCATGCAATTGCAGAAGCTGCAACACTTGCTCATTCACCTCTTCCCTCCTCACTGTCCAAGGAACCAAACATACCTTCTACGTGAAGCAGCATTTCACTTGTAAACTTTCAATTTGGTCTCTTATCAATGCTGCTCACAATGCAGTCTCTCTATATTGGCGAGACCAAACAGAGATTGCTTTGAGGAACACTCCCACTCTGTCTGTGGAAATAATCTTGACCTTCTCATTGCTTCCCATTGCTTCCCATTTCAATAACCTACCTTGCTCTCATGCTAACATTTCGGCCCTGGGCTGCTGCAATATTCCAAGGAAGCACAACCCAAGCTCGAGTAACAACTCACTTTACACTTTCGTACATTACATCCTGGAGGAGCTAATGTACAATTTCGCAACTTCACAGTCTGAAACCATTATAACTGTTCTGCAGTTTCCGTACATTCTCCCTCCTGGCCTCCCTATGACCTTGTGTGGTTGAATCTTCTTTATCGTTCACTCAATACAGAGAACACCTTTTCCCCATTCACATTTTAATTATTAGGCAACTTTACATGATCTTCTCGTTCTTCACGACTAAAAGCATGTTTGTCTTTTGCCACACCCTCTTTTACCCGTCAACCCACTCCGCACATCTGTCAAGGGATTATAAAGCTCATTTTTCAATCCTTTTCAGTTCTGAAGAAGTGTTATACTGGACTTGAAACGCTAACACTGTTTCTCTGTCTCTGCAGATGATACCAGACCTGTTGAGTTTCTCTAGAAATGAATAGGCTCAGAACAAATTTTCAATTAAACAGATAACTATGGATACTGGAAAGGAAAATGCAAAAATTGCTGGATAAAATGGGAGCTTTGTGGGCGGCACGGTGGCACAGTGGTTAGCACTGCTGCCTCACAGCAACAGAGACCTGGGTTCAATTCCCGCCTCAGGCGACTGACTGTGTGGAGTTTGCACATTCTTCCCGTGTCTGAGTGGGTTTCCTTCGGGTGTTCCGGTTTCCTCCCACTGTCCAAAAATGCGGGTTAATTGTTAGGTGAATTGGTCGAGGTAAATTGCCCGTAGTGTTAGGTGTAGGGGTAAATGTAGGAGAATGGGGTCTGGGTGGGTTGTTCTTCGGCGGGTCAGTGTGGACTTGTTGGGCCGAAGGGCCTGTTTCCACACTGTAAGTAATCTAACCTAATGTAGAAGGTTCACTGGCCCTGAAAGATTAACTCTGCTTTCAGTCCACAAGATGCTGCCAGACCTGCTGAGTTTCGTCAGCAATTTCTGTTTTTGAACAAGTTCCACAGACGTGTGTTAAAGCTGCTCAAACACCTTGCCCAACACGGAACACCGTGCACTGGGAAGTGACTGACAATGCAAAGTGCACAAACCTCTTGATCTGAAACTACATAAGGCTGGCATCTCTGACACTGCAGAGCTCTTAATCATGGTCAGGGAGAGAAACAGAGGGGAACACATTCACATCAAACACAGAAGATGGCATTGGGGGAATGAAAAAGATTCAGATGCAAACGTTAAGGGGTTTGTGTAAAGTAACAAATTGGAGGCGAGACACCAGGGAGAGCAGAATGAGAATAGGGAAATGGAAGTGTTACCACATCAGAAACCAGGTTAAGACACTGAGTACATGGCTGATGGATGAATGGGTCTTGGTTTGAACTGAGGGATAGTCAGTAGAATTGAATTGAACATATTGGAGCTCAAAGTGGGCCTTCATGTGGTGCGGTAGAATCACAGCAGCAGCAGAATTGTAATCAACTACAATCCGTAACATTTTCCCCAGGATAATCCCTCAACCTAACATTAACATCAAGCTGATCTATGGTTCAGTGATGAGTGCGGGTGAACATGATAGGGTCGGAACCATGTGTACCTAAACCTGATGACAATCCATTAAAGCTACAGCACTTGACTGGTTACATTAGAAACAGCAGGACTAACATCTGATACAGAGGGCGAAATGATCCCAAGACGAACAGATCAGATCGAAGTTGTGCAGTGCTGCCACATCCAGACATAAATGTCTGGACTATTAAACAACTCACTGGAGGAGAGGACTCCATAAATATCGCCATCCTATATCACGGGACAGACCTGTACATTAGTGTAAAATACATTGTTGTATTATCTGCATCATACACAGCCAGAAGTGTTGAGTTGATGATCCACCTCACCCTCGCCATGTTGCCCGCAGAATCACATTATGCCAGTCTTTAATCGATCTGATTTGCTGTATGTAACATGAAGAAACAGCTGAACACAATATATACGACAAAGGCAATGGGCCCTGACCACATTCCTGCAATAGGACTGAAGACTTGTGCTGCACAACAAGCCGTGTCCCTGGAGAAACTGTAACATTCCAACTCCAACTCTGAAATCTCCCTGGCAATGTGGAAAATTACTTAGCTATGTCCAATTCCATAACAAGGGAATAACTAGAGTCTGACCATTTACCACGCCCTGAGTCCCGTCACGATAGTCACGTTGGTGGGAGCTTTTTGACAGAGCTGTCAAGCAGCACAGATGTAACCAGCTCAGTGTGGTCCCCATGTGGAGATGGTGTTGTTGTGGAAAAGTCACTGGATTACTAATCCAGTCCAGACTAATGCAGTGGCAGCTGGTGGACGTTATAAGTAATAAAATTTCGAGATGTAAAACCTTGAGTCATTAACAGTGACCTTGAAGCCAATGTCGATTGTAAATGTCAATTTCCTTCCTCAATGTACTTTCAGGAAGTTAATCTCCTGTGCTTTCCTGGTCTGGCCTAAACGTGACTCCAGAGACATGTGAAACACTCTTCAATGGTCTCGTAAACGGACAAGCAAGACACTCTATTGTATCAAACTGTTCCAGGGTCTTAAAGGATAAAACCGTACAGATCACCCAGCACCAGACTCAGTATTTTGGGAACGAGAAATACCACTGTGTTGACCCTGCAGAGATTTCCTTCCTAACATCTGTGAGCAGGTGGCAGGATTTACAGAGCTTTCCCACAGACTGCACCGAAGCATCGGGAAAAGAATAGGTCATACAACACACTGAGCATCCTCCATTCTAGTTCATGGTGAAAATCTCCTCAATTCAGTTTTCCCCACACAGTGTTCGTATTCTTTAGTATGTTTAAACATAGGAACATATAAAATTGGAACTATTGTATTCGCGTTGGTCCATCAATTTTGATCCTCCATTCGATATACAGGCAGTTATCCAGTAAAGGTGTGTTTATTAAACGCAATTTCACTGCAACATAATTAGTGAATTGTGTCCCTTTCTTTATAAAGCGAGCTCCCGTTCACTGTTATGGGAGTCCGTCTTTGGCACCAGCTGAACAGTAAATCCCAGCCTCAGGATTCCTCTGTCTACCAAATGCACCCTCAGTGTGTTCAGCTAAAGCAGGAATATAATCTGCTCTGCAAGCTTTGAAACTGTGCCTGAATGTGGGATTTGTAGTCTACATTTAGAAGAAAATTAATTTCAAACCGGGAGGGGAATATCTTGGAGAGAACTGGAATCCTGCATCGGCATCACGTGGTCAGTCAGCTCCTGCGTTTTCTGAAGATCTTGGTGAGAGGTGCAGGGCTGTAGTCAGTGACTGTAGTGTTAAAGTGTGACATTCACTCTACAAATTCATTACAATATACGGTTTAAAGATTTATGCAGCCTCGGTTTGGATGGAATGGATGAGAGTTGCTGAGGGATAGACCATAAATCTTTTAATCTTTTTAATCTGTCTTCACTGTATGTGGGAGTATTGTCGGAACACTGCACTGTTGTATATGTTTCACCCTGTTTATAAAAGGAGGCAGGAATAAAATAACAGATGGGCTGCATAAAATGTTTGGTGTAGAAGTTTCCAGATACCTTTGTGTAATGCTGCTCCAAGTTTGAAATTCAAGTCCTTTCTTAACCTTGTGACATCATTCAGAACATTCAAACTGCTGCTCAGGAACAGGGAGAAACAGGAGGCAGTCACTCAACTGCCCGATTCTGCGACATAGGGACAGGGGACAGTCATTCAACTGTTCGAGATTGGGACACAGGAACAGGAGGCAGTCACTCAACTGCTCGATACTGGGACACAGGAACAGGAGGTAGTCACTCAACTGCTCGAGACTGGGATACAGTGAAATCTGAAGACTAGTGAGGCCCCAGAATTCTGTTTCCCAGGAAGACGAGGAGGAGACTCACTACCCACCCGTCTTTTGGGCACTGGGAGAAAAGGGAAATCGGCTTGTTACTAAAAGAAATATCTGAATAACTTGCATGAGCGAGCCATTGAATCCTGCTGCAACAATCTTCAAAACCATGACTGATCTGATTGCAATTCCCTCATTCCATTTTACAGAGATTCCCCTCTCTGCAGCCTCTGCTCCATTTGTTGGTCATGTTGCAGATCCAGATGCTGTAACTACAGTCACCATGTTTCATCCAGAGTTGGGTCACCAAACCCTCTGGTCTTCCTGAATTTCTACAGCAGTTTAAAACATAGCCTCCAGGAAACCATCCCCACCACTTCCACGAACGTACTAGAGTTAAGTCAAATGTCAGTGAAATGCAAGTGAGAAGCTTGGTCTGAATCACTAACAGTTGTGGGGATTCCTCATGTTACTGAGCACATGAACAGCAGAGAATGATGAACACAGGCGCTCAATGGATAGGCACAGACCAAGTTACAAAGATGTGCCTCAAAACTGCTAAAACCCCACTCTCCAACATGGAGCACAGGGCAGGACACTGGGTAACACACAGAGAAAACACATGCACACAGACCCACACGGACACACAGACACATTAGCATCTTTAGGATATAACTAGATAAGTTATGCTTAATGATGGGATCAAGGCTTGTTGTTAGAAGGCAGGAGAATTGGCTTGAAAAGCATGTCATCCATTATCAGTAGCTCAGTAGACTGGATGGGGCAAATGGCATTTTATTCTGCTCTAATTATTTACGGTTATAAATAATTACGGTCCATCATAATTATTTACGGTCTATGGTACATGCATTTGTCTGTGTTTGTGCGCATACTTGTGTGTGTGTCCATGTTTTTGTGTCTGTGTTTTTGTGTGTTTGAGTGTGTCTGTGTTTACATGTCTGTGTGTGTGTGTTTGAGTGTGCTTGTCTGTGTATGTTTGTGCTGCTCAGTATTTTCAGAAACGGAAATATCAATGTACATTTTTTAAAATTTCTATTCTGTTTGACATTCATCTTTCCATCATAATTTGAGGAACTTTGTTTTCGTCATGAATTTGTTATTTTAACAAATGAAGGAAATCAACCTGACCTCTTCCGAGGATGACCCTGACCTAATGTGAGACTTATAACATTGGCCATATCATCAACCTGGTTACACCGATAATTTGCTGTGACCGATGGAAGAGTGGCAGTAGAAAATAAAACAGTCAACCAACAACCCAAGGAACTCTGGACCAGTGAACATGACATCAGTGGTGGGTGAGTTGTTGGAGGGGATTCTGAGCCAATTGCATGCATTTTCAAAGGCAAGAATTGATTGGGGATAGTCACCATGGCTTTTTGCATGAAAAATCGCGTTGTACGAATTTGACTGAGTTTGTTAAAAAGGTGACAAAGCGGATTGATGAAGGCAGTTTTGTAGATGTTTTCCATACAGACTGGAACAAGTTGTTCGACAAGATTCTGCATATTAGGCAAGTTAGTAAGGTTAGGTTACATGGGAACCAGCGCACCCAAGCCAATTTAATACAAAATTAGATTGAAGGAAGGAGACGGAGGTTGGTAGAGGATTCCATTTCAGACTGGAGGCCTCTTTTAAGGTACGAGGTGAAATATTTTAGAGGGAATAAGGACGCAATGTTTTCATACAGAGGGAGGTGTCCATATGGAATTATCTCCCAGAGGAAGTGGTGGAGTCTGGCATCTTGATGGGTATTTGAATAAGGAGGGTTAGAGGAATATGAGACAAATGCTATCAAATCAAACTCGATCATAATGGGATATCTGGTCAGCACTTACATATTTACATGCTTTATGACTGTATAAGAGGGATGAGCAGAAATTCTAAACAGGCATTTCAAGTGGGAATTCTCACCCCCACAAGTTTGAGATGTCTCTTTGTTTATATTTATTCAAAGCTGAGTTATTTAAATATTGGACAGAGAAGTGATTCTTGGATAAGAGCACACAGACAGGAAAGTGGAGCTGAGACCACAACTTGATCAGTTATAATCTTAGTTCCTGATAGACAAGGCTCAAAGTGTCCAATGACCCACTCCTGCTCCTCAGTCCCATGTTTCTGTGTTCCATTCAGCCCATCAAACCTACTAGACGGAGCAATTCACAGAAATGGAGGAGACCATTCAGCCCCTCAAAACTGTCAAACCCAGTTTGGACTGGTTTGGAAAGTGTAATAGGAAATCCCAGGCAGTGGTATGAAAGAGGCTCCTCATCACTCCTAACTGAGCTTCCCCTTTCTGCAACCAGTGCTTCGTTTGTTGGGCAAGTTGTAAACCCAGTTTCACTGTGAATACAGCCCCCATTCCTGTCCCAGAGATGGTCCAGACAATCTGGTAATATTCAACACCAGAGCTTCCAGGAAAATAACAGCCTCTACTTTCCAATAATAGAACGTGAGAAGACCACAAACAGGGATATGTCATTCATCCACACGCCACCCACCCCCGTTCCCCACCACCACCACCCCCCCCCCCCGCCCCCCCACCCACAAGCAGGTCTTCTCCCATAATAAGATCATAAGGTCTAATATCCTCTTTCGTGTCAAATTCGTGTCAGAGCCCTGAACTCTGACTGGTCAAAAAGCACTCCCTGTCCCACACTGTGGTCTATTGATATGAGCAAATGACGTGAACACAAGGGCTCAGGGAAGAGTGACCGGCCCTGACATCAAGGCATCATTTAACTAAGGAATGTCTCAAGGAGCCTGAGCAGGATTGCACTTAATGGGAATGAGTTGTAAACTTTCCTGGTTAGAGTGATTAAAGCATAACGTACAATGATTGTGGTTTGTGGACAAAAATCCATACAGTCCTGGACATGTCTGCAAATGATTCTCAAGGTCGCTTCCTCAGCACAAACGTCTTCAGCTGCTTCATAAATGTCTTGCCCACACCATAAGATTAGAATTGGGGGTGTTCACTGAAAATCACACAATATTCAGGAAAAATGTCCCTCTTCAGCTCCTGCACTCGTCTGTGTCCATGTGCAACAAGACCTGGACAACATTCAGGCTTGTGCTGTTGGAAGTATCGGTAACATTCATGTAACAGTGCTGCTGGGCACTGCACATTTCCACAGTTAAAAGGAGGAGATTATTCAGCGCGTCATGCTAGCTTCACAGGAATATGAAGAAGTCATTCAGCTCAATGAAATTATTGGAGAAGTGTAGAGATAGCCCATTTAGTGCCTCCAACCAATTATAAGGAAGAGTAGGAGTGACGTGTTATGGACGACAGCAGAGCTGCTCAAAAATATTTGAAGGCGTTGGCCTCGACTCTATTAATAATTAAGTCTTCTGATACATGTACTTGACAAAAAGGAAAGATCATACACAGATTCTCAGATGCAGTTCTCCAATCGAGGAGGGAAAACAAATCAAGTGAAAACTTAGAGAGAGTTGCAACCAGGAGACTTCCACTGAAGCTTCCAACTCTGGGGAAACCCCAATAGTTTCTGATGTTACTGAGAAACCAAAACACTTCCTGTAATGTGGCTGCCAGAACTGCACACAGTAATCTATCTATGGCCTTACCAATGGCATGTTTATGTCGCCTCGATGAATAAACACTGTGCCTACAGTCCCGTGTGATTTCTTAACTGGCTATTACACTGTCCAGTCACATTCAGGGATGTGTGGAGAAACCCCCTCTGACATCCCTAGTGTTCTGCTATTCATTGAATTCCCTCCTGTCTGGTTACCTCTTACAAAGAGCATCACCTCATATTTATCAGGGTTCCATTCCATCTGCCAATGATCTGACCATCTGACCATTCTATCTGTATCTTCGTGTAACATAAGGCCTTCTTCCTCACTGCGAACCACTTGGCCAATCTTTGTGTCAAACACGAATTTGCTTATTATGCTCAGCCTCCACCCCCACCACCGCCTCCACATTCACATTTACATCATTTATGAATATCACAAATAATTTGATACATTGCACTACTCGCTGTGGTACACCACGAGACACTGGTCTATTTCTACCACCTTTCCAGTAACTTGGGACCACATAGCTGTTCTACAGTCCTCTAGCACCTCCCCTGTGTGGTCAGATTCGACCAAAACATTTATGTCAGGGCATTTCCACTCTTGTCTCCAACAGCATCCTGCAATACAACTCATCTGGACTTTACATTATCCAAAAACATCAATCCCAACTTGCATCTTATATCAATTTGTTCAAGAGCTTACCAATCCATCTTCTTGAATTCTGTACCTGCATCTTCCTTATCCCAACTAAAACAGATGTGAAGCTCTCGTGTTACAGTCTATCAATGATCCCCAGTTTCACATACTGATTACCCCCTTGGTTTCGAAATGGATCCGAATTTTTACCTGGTTATTCAGCAATGGAGGAGACCTGAACCATGCTGGATCTGATCTCAGCCAAACTGCAGAAGCATGACCAGGAGAACCAGTGTCTCGGCCCACATGTCGTGGAGGTGGAAGAGTGGACTGCGGCTTTGGAAACCATGGCAGAATCCTCAGCGGGTCCGGTCCAAGCCCTAGAATGGTAGGTACAGACATTAGTAGAGCAGGTCGAGGACCTCGAAAATTGGAGCCGTCAGAAGAACATCAGCTTGGTCGGGCTGCCGGAACGGGAACAAAGAACCAGATCGTCAGCTTCTTGGAACAATGGCTCACACAATTTTTGAAACTGGAAGCCAGGGCAGACTGGGTGCGGGTCGAGTGGCCCACCGGGTGGCAGTGTGCAGGCCCGAATTGGACTGGCATCCCTGTCCGGTCCTTGTGCAACTCCAGCACGATAGAGAAAAACAGGTGCTGGAATCTTCTTGTGTCATACAATGAAGGGGAGACTTTAACTGACGTGTGGACCCGGAGTTGGATAGGATACCGAGGGGAATCGGTGGAATTTCCCCGCCATCCAGACAGCTGGTGGACGTGAACAGGTAGTTGGGTTGGTCTATGTGTGAGATGACTTCACCCTGATGATAGGGACTTCACCTTTTTTTCTAACACACATAAATGATTTACTAGGATTGGCATGTTGTTTGCCCCATTGGTCTTTTTAAATTCGGTGCTGTCCTTTAGAATTGGGAACCATTTCTGATCATGTGGCAGTGTACATGGAGGTCAAGGATGGTGGCGATGGGACAGGTTCACGGCACTGGCACGTGGATCATTTCCTCCTGAAGGATAGCAAATTAATTGAGTATTTTTCGGGGAAATTTAATTTTTTTTGGAACATGAACTTGTGTACGGCCAGTAATCCGACGGTGCTCTGGGAGACTGCCAAAGCCTATACAAGGGATTTGATTATTTCTTACTCGGCGACTCAGAAGCGGCAGAAGAGAGAGCAGCAGCGTATGCTTGAGGCTCGGCTGAAGAGAGCTGAGACACCATATTTTATCAGACCGTATGTAACTTAATTGCAGCAGATTACAGCCCTCCGGACTGCTCTGAATGCTGCATTCGCCCAGAGAGCAAAGAGGGAGATTTCCTTTGTGAAACAGAAGTTATTCGAGCATGGTGATAACCAGAGCTTCTTCAGGAACCTGAAACGTCGATTCTCCTGTTCATGCCCGAAACGTCGATTCTCCTGCTCCTTGGATGCTGCCTGACCTGCTGCGCTTTTTCAGCAACATATTATCAGCTCTGATCTACAGCATCTGCAGTCCTCACTTTCTCCATGGTGATAACCAGGTAGATATTAGGCATACTTGGCCAGAAAGAAGATTGCTGCTATTATCACCCGCGATCCCAAATCGATTAATGCAGCGTTCAGGAAGTTCTACTCTGGGTTGTTCCAGTGAGCGGGCTTGGAGGACTGATTGGCGACGATGGAGTCCTTTATTAAGACCTTGGAGCTCCAAGGTGTAAGTTCAGAGCAGGCGTCTCTTTAGAATGCCCCTCTAATATTCAGAGAGATACAGGAGACAGTGAGGCAGCTCCAGAGTGGTAAAGCCCCCGCCCCAGATGGATTTTCAGAGTGAGATTTAGAAGGAGTTCATAGACATGCTGGCTGGGCCAGTGTTGGATGTGTACAATTATTTGTACAGTCAGGACTGCCTCCCATCCTCTCTGAGAGAAGGAAATATTCATCTTATTCTCAAGACAGGGAAAGTCCCAGAGGATTGCACTTTGTATGTGCCTATTTCATTATTAAACGTGGACTTTAATTTTTTTTCGAAAATGCTGGCTTTAAAGGTCCATTGTGAAAGAGGACCATTTTTATTAGGGGCCGTACGTCCTCTGATAATATTAGAAGAGAGGTAAATATGGTTCCAGTCTGCCAGCAAGGTTCGATTCCAGGCTCGGTAGTCTCCCTGGATGCAAAGAAAGCACTTGACCTGATAGAGTGGATGTGCACCTTTTATGTCATTGAATGGTTTGGTTTTGGAGGGGTCTTCGCCAGGTGGGTGGCAGTGTTATATAGTAAGCCAAAAACAGCGAATTTCACTAATGGTATAAGATCTGACAATTTTAGTATTGACAGTCGCAGCCAACAATATTGCCCCCTTTCACCGTTACCATTTACATTAATGATTGAGCCGTTGGCATCCGGAGCGACGCCAATATCGCTGGCAAGGAGGTAGGACCAGGAAGGTATAAAATCACCCTTTAAGCAGATGGCGTTCCTCTCTTTCTAACTAACCCAATGATATGTGTCCTGTTTAATACGAACGATTAATATATTTGGATCTTTCTCAGGGTATAAAATCAATTTTATGAAATCGGAGGACATCACTGTTGGGGTCTTATTAGAGTACCCTACCTTGGGGTGGAATCTGATTCCCTTCCAGATGGTCACAAGGATGTTTAGGTATTTTTATCATCCAAGCCTTCGATCAATTATATAAAGCTAACTTCGTGCAGTTGCTCGAGAAGATAAGACAGAATCTTCCAATATCCTGTTTGGGTTAGCTCTGGTTAAAATGAATGTCCTTCCTTGTTTATGATACCCCATGCCAGTTCTCCCTTTGACGCTGCCCAGACAGGTGCTATGGGAGGCTTCACGGTCGGCTTTGATCTTTCATCTGAGTCACAGATGGCCTCCTATTAAGCTGGACAAATTGCAGCTTCCACAGTGAAAGGGGGCGTGTCGGTTTTCCAGACTTTTAAGAAAAGCCAACCAAGTTCCTTGCTTTCCGATGTGGCTGATTGGGCTTGTCAGGAATCATGGTCAATTTGGCTGGACATCGACGCATTCAAGGCAAATTGTCCCCTCATTAATCTGTTGTTCATGGACAAGATGAGGACTGTTATGGAGAATTGCAGAAACCGATTGTCCTTAACACAGCGAAAACATGGAGAATGATGTGACAAGTTGAGGGCACTTTACAAAACAAAAACTTCGGCTTTCACGCCCATTGTAGAATTGGTAGGATTCCAGCGGGATTTATGGATTCTGGCTTTAGGCTCTGGGAGTCCAGATGAGTTTCCTGTTTGGGAGAATTTTTTGACAGGGAGGTCATGATGAATTTTGAGAAGTTGAGCCAGGAATATGAGGTATCTGGAAGAGATCTATTTTGCTACTTTCAGCTTCAGGACATTATACAGAAAAAAGACTATATTCATGGTTCATCTCTGTAATCAGATATGGAGACGAGAGTATTTCAGATTACAGGAACTCTCTCGTTCAGCACCTTCTGTCATTTATTAGGAGGTCGTGTCTCGAAAGACATTGACCCTGTTACACCAGAGCAGGAAGAAGCTATTCAGCTCCTGGAGCCTGATATACAGTTACGGGAGGAGGCCAGTCAGCTCCTCGAGTCAATAACACTGGGCCCAGAGTAGGCCATGCAGCACCAGTACCCTGTTATGCACCAATAGGATCAGTCTATTCAGCCTCCTCAAGTCTGTAACGTAGGAACTGGAAGAGGTCACACAGGGACTGGAGATTGGTGCATTGGGATACCAGGAGGATATTCAGTCCCATCGAGCCTGTTGCACGGGAATTGGAGAAGGATGCAAACTATAAGATTTCTTATGGGAAAGGAGGAAGAAGTTTACCTCACGTGTCTGGTTTATGGGAACAGAAGAAGGCCAATCATTCCCTCAGTGCTATATCAGGGATGCAGGAGAGACCGTTCAGTATCTCCAGTCTGTGATGGAGGAATATGAGAAGTTTTTTTCAGTCCCTCTAACTGTTACACAGCAACAAGAAGTTTGCATAAGCCCTCACAGCTCTTACGCATCAAGAGGAGGAGGACAGGCAGACCATCGAGATGGTGATGTGGAACACCAGAAAGACATCAGCCTATCGATTTTGTGCACAAGGAAGAGAATGAGTCCATTCAGCGGCTCAGACCTCTTACAGAGCAATCAGAGAGGGTCATTTCACGCCATGTGCCAATTATACAGGATTGGAGCAAACAAAGAGATGATATAGAGAGGTAAGAATTTAGAATTATCACCTTCACGATGGAATATAGAGTAGTGAGAAAACTGTTCAAGTTTAAGAAATATTGTTAAATTCGATTATTCAGGAATTAATGACAAGAAATTTGAAAAGTCAAACCACAATCCATCAGAATCAACATGATTTGGTTCATTGTGGTACTAGAGATTAAATATTTGGACTTCCAGAAGGCATTGAATAGCTCTGCACAAATGATTAATCTGCAGAATAAGATCGTTTATGATTAAAAGTAATTTTTTCAGCTTGGATACAGGCTTGGTGAAGCTACAAAATGCAGTGAGATGGAAAAAATATGGGTCATTTTCGGTTTGGCAAAATTCAACTTTTAGGAAACCATATGTCTTGGTCCCCAGGCCCCAGCTATTTACAGGCTTAAGTAGTTGAGACGATAAAACATGTTATAAACAAATTAACAGATGACACTAACTCAGGTGAGCAATTGCAATGAAGATGCAAGAAGTTAGAAAATGTATATGGATAGGTTCGGGCAACATTTGTCAGAACAAACTGAACAACGAAAAGTATGAGTGTATCCGTTTGGATCAGTGCAGCAGAAAGGCAAATTATTATCCAAATGGACAGAGACTTCAGAATGATTCGGTACAGAGGGATCTAGCTGTCCGCGTCCATACTACAGACTACTCCGATGTAGGTACAGCAGATAATGAGAAAGGTAAGTGCAACTTTGGCATTTATTTCTAAAACAATGGATTATAAAGGGAGGGAGGTGTGAGATCGCAACTGAGTACTGTGTACAGTCTTGGTGCCCCGACTGTAAGAGGGATGTATTTGTCATGGAGGCAGTTCAGAAGTGGTTTACTCGATTGACTCCTGAGATGAGGAGATTGTCCTCTGAAGAGAGATTGAGCAGTTCAGGCCAACACTGCCTGGAGTATAGAAAAATGAGAGGAGATATCGGAGGTCTGGACGATGTTAAAGGTGATTTACAATGTAGATGTGAAGTGGATATTTCCTCAAGTGGGACTATCGCGAACGATCCTGAAACCATAGTTTTAGGATGCGGTGGGGAAAAATTAAAACAGGTGTGAGGAGAACATACTTCTGTCACAGGATTGGGAATCTGTGTAATTCACTGCCCCAGAGTGCAGTAGGTGCTGGGATATTGAGTAAATGAAGGAGTATGAAAAGCAGACAGTAATGTGGAACTGAGGCCGCAATGACATCAGCCATGATTGTATTAAATGGCGGAACAGGCCTGAGGGGTTGGATTGCCGAACTGATGCTCCTCATTCTTATTCAGCGCTTTGAATGTGTTACACATAAATGGGGGAGGACTGGTTATCGGACGGGAAGCACGAACTCCGGATAAATCAGCCTTACAGAACGTCACCAGTGGAGTCACACAGTGACCAGTGCTGGGTCCACAGCTCTTTACAATCTGTATCACTGATCAGGAGGAGTGGAAAAATGTGTTGTAACTAAAATTACCGATTAAACTAAGATAAACAGGAAACTAAATTATCAAGGAAAGGTGGAAAGTCTGTAATTTGACATGGATAGGTGAAGTCAATGGATAAAAGTTTAGCAAATGGGATTTAAGATAATATATAGTCTATCATTCTCTTTCGGAAGAATGGTAGGTAGTATGTTACTGAAGTGGAGAAAGACTACAGGACGTAGCGATGCAGTGTGTACTGGAGGGTTCATTCTGACACTATAAGACACTGGAAGTGTTGATCCTTCTCCCTGATGTTCCCAGGGACCCCATTGCTCTCAACCACCATATATATCCTCCTACTCCAAATGGTGACGTTGACGCGGCATACTGGGAGATGATGGAGCTGTCGCTCACTCCTGCCTGGAAAGTTCCGGATCATATGGTCACTGTTTCATTCAGCTTCTATCAGCCACTGGCAGCACCGTCCTCCCCCTGGTGTGAAGCTGCAGGTCGTGTTGAAGGAAGTGACACCATTCTGTGACCAGCTCCTTGTTCAATCAGTGTCCCCTCACACTCTGCTCCTGAGTTAAATGTAACTTGGGAAGCTGTTTCTGGAAAAGCCAGAGTGGATACAGCAGATCTCTTTCCTCACAAACACTCACTCCATGGTTTCAGATCTTCCTGTCTGTGCAGCCTCCGCTCCATTTGTTGTTCATCTTACAGACCCAGACGCTGTAACTACAGTCTCTATGTTCCAACCAGGGTTGGGTCACCAAATCCTCAGGTCTCCCTGAATGTCTGAAGCACCTCACAACACAACCACTGGCAAACAATCCCCAGCACCTCCACTAACTTTTCAATAACAGGAGTCAGTCAGAAGCCCCACAGCTACAAGTTAGAGACCTGCTCTTTCACAATAATACTCGAGAGGTTTCCTCATGTTACTGATTACACAGTCACCTGAGAGAGACAAGCACAGGTGTTCAGAGGACACGCACAGACCAAGATTCAAAGGCGTGTCTAAAGATGCCAGAACACCTGTCCAACATGGAGCACCACGTGGGGCACACCGGTTAGTGAACACTAGCCCAGCATACACACACCCCTGTCCATGGATCACCACATGGAACACACCGGGAAGTGAACAACAGACAAACACATACACCCCTGTCCATGGAGTACCACATGGGACACACCGGGAAGTGAACAACAGCCCAGCAAACACACACCCCTGTGCATGGATCACCACATGGGGCACACCGGGAAGTGAACAATAGCCCAGCACACACACACCCCTGTCCATGGATCACCACTTGGGGCACACCGGGAAGTGAACAATAGCCCAGCACACACACACCCCTGTCCATGGATCACCACTTGGGGCACACCGGGAAGTGAACAATAGACCAGCACACACACACCCCTGTCCAATGATCACCACATGGGACAGACCGGGAAGTGAACAGCAGCCCAGCACACACACACCCCTGTCCAATGATCACCACATGGGGCACACCGGGAAGTGAGCAACAGACAAACACATACACCCCTGTCCATGGAGCACCACATGGGACACACCGGGAAGTGAACAACAGCCCAGCACACACACACGCCTGCCTATGAAGTAGTATTTGGAACACACCTAAAAGTGAACAACAGCCCAGCGCGCAAGGGAAACACCAGGAAGTGAACAGAAGCCTGACACGCACCATTTCATCGTTTCTAAGCTTCACAATGCCAGCTCTCGATATACTCTGGAGCCAAATGGGACCCACAGCCGGGACGTCCAGGAGAGCACTTGCCACACATTTTGCACATTATTTCTGAGCTTCATAATTATTTCCCGGGATTCCAGGGATATGAGCACCAACGTCCAGGTTAAGGTACACAAAGACGGATACTCATGTTTTAATTGGATGATTACTTGATCGACAAGTTCAGTAAACAAGCAAATGGGATAAACTGGATGAGTAGTACTTTCGTAGGTCCAATAACAAAAAAAAATATAAAGTAAATGTGCTGACAGATCAGCTGAAATCAATGTCACAGAATCAGGCACCATAATCCAGATGATATATCTGTGCAGCATGTAGCAGTGTTCAAACCAGGCTAGTGTAAGGTTCAATACAACCCAGCAATCTGTGCAGACCACACCAGTCCATGAACTATCTCTCCAGCACTGGAAGCTATGCAGTGAACAGCAGTGAATTGCTGTGTAAACCAGGAGCATTTATCATCCCAGCATATAGAGCAGTGTACACCACCCCAGGGCATGGATCTGTAAACCCAGAGCAGTTACCCTCCCAGCATATAGAGCTATGTACACCACCCCAGGGCATTGATCAGTGACACTGTGTTAAATCACTGCCCAGCGTGGGGAAACTTGCAGCCCGTGCTGGAAGTGACAGAATGTGCAGCTCGCATCCATTTGCAGCTCCATAATCTCCATTGTGTAAATGAATGGAGAATATCTCAAGAGGAAGGAGGAAGACGACTTTAGGTTAAGTAGGCAAGGATCAGACAGGGCTCTAGAGGGTTATAAGGTAGTCAGGAAGGAAGTGAAGAATAATCTCAGGAGAGCGAGAAGCTGGCATGAAAAAGACTTGGTGAGTAGGATTAAAGTAAAACTTAAGACGTTCTACACTTTTGTGAGCAACAAGATGGTGTCCTGAGTGAGCATAGGGCTCATCAGGATAGTGGAGGGAACTTGCGCCAGGAGCAGGAGGTGGTAGGGGAACATAGAACATAGAACATTAAAGGTCCTTTGGCCCTCGATGTAGCGCCGACCTGTCATAACAATCTGAAGCCCATCTAACCTACACTATTCCATGTACGTCCATATGTTTGTCCAATGATGACTTACATGTACTTAAAGTTGGTTGAATCTACTACCGTTGCAGGCAAACCATTCCATACCCTTACTACTCTCTGAGTAAAGAAATTACCTCTGACATCTGTCCTGTATCCATTATCCTTCAATTTAAAGCTATGCCCCCTCGTGCTCACTGTCACCATTCTTGGAAAAAGGCTCTCCGTGTCCACCCGATCTAACCCTCTGATTATCTTGTATGTCTCTATTAAGTCACCTCTCAACCTTCTTCTCTCTAACGAAAACAGCCTCAAGTCCCTCAGCCTTTCCTCGTAAGACCTTCCCTCCATACCAGGCAACATCCTAGTAAATCTCCTCTGCACCCTTTCCAAAGCTTCCACAACCTTCTTATAATGTGGTGACCAGAACTGTACACAATATTCCAAGTGCGGCCGCACCAGAGATTTGTACAGCTGCAGCATAACCTCCTGGTTCCGGAACTCGATTTCTGTATTAATAAAAGCTACAACAGTGTATGCCTTCTTAACAACCCTGTCAAGCTGGGTGGCAACTTTCAAGGATCTGTGCACCTGGACACTGAGATTTCTCTGCTCACCTACACTACCAAGAATCTTAACATTAGCCCAGTACTTTGCATTCTGGTTACTTCGACCAAAGTGAATCACCTCACACTTGTCCACATTAAACTCCATTTTCCACCTCTCAGCCCAATTCTGCAGCTTATCTATGTCTCTCTGTAACCTACAACATCCTTCATCACTATCCACAAATCCACCAACCTTCGTGTCATTTGCAAATTTACGAACCAACCTTCTACGTCCTCATCCAGGTCATTTATAAAAATGACGAACAGGAGTGGACACAACACTGATGCTTGCGGTACATCACTAGTAACTGGACTCCAGGATGAATATTTCCCATCAACCATCACCTCTGTCTTCTTTCAGCAAGCCAATTACTGATCCAAACCGCTATATCTCCCACAATCCCATTCCTCCGCATTTTGTATAATAGCCTACTGTGGGGAACATTATCGAAAGCCTTGCTGAAATCCATATACACTACATCAACCGGTTTCCTCTCATCTACCTGTTTGGTCAATTTCTCAAAGAACTCAATACGTTTTGTGAGGCACGACCTACCCTTCACAAAACCGTGCTGAATATCCCCAATCAAGTTATTCTTTTCTAGATGATTATAAATCCGATCTTTTATAACCTTTTCCAACACTTAACCAAAAACTGGAGTAAGGCTCACTGGTCTATAATTACCAGGGTTGTCTCTACTCTCCCTCTTGAACAGGGGAACCACATTTGCTATCCTCCAGTCTTCTAGCACTATTTCTGTAGACAATGACGATTTAAAGATATATGCCAACGGCCCAGCAATCTCCTCCCTGGCTTCCCAGAGGATGCTCAGATAAATCCCATCCGGCCCAAGGGACTTATCTATTTTCACACTCTGTAGGAATCCTAATACCTCTTCCTTGTGAACTCCAATCCCACCTTGTCTAGTAGCCTCTATCTCAGTAAGCTCCTCGAAAACATTGTCGTTTTCTCGAGTGAATACTGTTGAATATATTCATTCAGTGTTTCCCCGATCTCCTCTGACTTCACACACAACTTCATATTGCGCGCAATTGATTGGCCCTGATCTTACTATCGTCATTCGTGCATTCCTTAAATACCTATAGAAAGCATTAGGGTTTACCCTGATCCTATCCGCCAAACACTTCTAATGTCCTCTCCTGGCTCTTCTGAGCTCTCTCTTTAGGTCTTTCCTGGCTACCTTGTAACCCCCAAGCGCCCTAACTGACCCTTCACATCTCATCCTAACATAAGCCACATTCTTCCTCTTGACCAGAGATGCCACTTCATTTGTAAATCACGGCTCCCACGCTCTACAGCTTCCTCCATGTCTGACAGGTACGTACTTATATCGGAAACACAGTAGCTTTTCCTTGAATAAGCTCCACATTTATAATGTGCTCATACCCTGCAGTTTCCTTCCCCATCATATGCTTCCAAAACCTTGCCTAATCGCATCATAATTGCCTTTCCCCCAGCTGTAAATCTTGCCCAGTGTTATACACTTATCCTTTTCTATCACTAAAGTAAACATAACAGATTTGTGATCGCTCTCACCAAAGTGCTCACCTTTTTCCAAGTCTAGCACCTGACCAGGCTGATTACCCAGTAACAAATCTAATGTGGCTTCGCCCCTTGTTGACCTGTCTACATACTGTGTCAGGAATACCTCCTGCACACACTGGACAAAAACTGACCCATCTATCGTACTCGTACTATAGGGTTCCCGTTCAATATTTCGAAAGTTGAAGTCCCCCATGAAAACTACCCTGTCTCTGTCACTACTATCAAGAATCATCTTTGTTATCCTTTCCGCTACATCTCTGGAAGTATTCGGAGGCCGATAGAAAACTCCCAATGGGGTGACCTCTCCTTTACTATTTCTAACTTCAGCCCATATTACCTCAGTTGACGAGTCCCCAAACATCCTTTCTGCAAATGTAATACTGTCCTTGACCAACAATGCCTCACCGCCCCCTCTTTTACCATCTTCTTTGTTCTTCCTGAAACATCTAAATTCTGGAATCTGCAACAACCATTCCTGTCCCTGCTCTAACCATGTCTCCAAAATGGCCACAACATTGAAGTCCTGGGTACCAACCCATGCTGCAAGTTCACCCACCTTATTCCTGGTTGCTCCTGCCGTTGAAGTGGACACACTTCAAACCAACTTCTTGCTTGCCGATGCCATCTTGCATCTCTGAAACTTGATTTTAGACCTCCCTACTCTCAACCTTTTCTATGCTCGAACTCCAATTTTGGTGACAATCCCCCTGCTGGATTAGTTTAAACCCAGCCCAATAGCCTTAGTGAATTTCCCACCCCAGGACATTGGTACCGCTCCGGTTCAGAGGAAGACCACCCTGCTTGTAGAGGTCTCACCTACCCCAGAAAGAGCCACAATTATCCAAGAATCCAAAACTCTCCCTCGTGCACCATCCCTGTAGCCACATGTTCACCTTCTCTCTCTCCCTATTCCTTGTCTCACTAGCACGTGGCACGAGCAAAAACCAGAGCCAACAACTCTGTTTGTCCTAGCTCTAAACTTCCAGTCTCGCTCCCTGAATTTCTGCCTTAAATCCCCATCTCTCTTCATACCTATGTCATTGGTGCCTATGTGGACCACGACTTGGGGCTGCTCCCACTCCCACTTAAGGATCCCAAAAACACGATCCGGGACATCACGGACTCTGGCACCTGGGAGGCAACACACCAACCTTGAGTCTCTCTCGTCCCCACAGAACCTCCTATCTATCCCCCTAACTATGGAGTCCCCAATGACTACTGCTCTGCTCCTCTTCCCATTTGCCTTCTGAGCAGCAGGGACAGACTCAGTGCCAGAGCCCTCTACCCCACTGTTTTCCCCTAGTATGTCGTTCCGCCTATAGTATCCAAAACGGTATACTTATTGTTGAGGGGATTGGTCACAGGGTATCTATGCACTGCCTGCCGGTTCCCTTTCGGTCCTGTGACTGTAACCCATTTGTTTTTATCTTGTACCTGAGGAGTGACTACCTCCCTGTAACTCCTCTCAATAACCTCCTCTGCCTCCCAAACGAACCGAAGTTAATCCAGCTCCAGCTCCAATTCCCTAACGTGGTTTTCAAGAAGCTGGAGTTGGGTGCACTTCCCGCAGATGTACTCAGCAGGGACACTGGTGGTGAACCTTACCTCACACATTCTACAGGAGCAACATTCAACTGTCCTAACCTCCATTCTCTCTATTCTAAATTCCCAAAGATACTGTTGAAAATAAAAAGAAAACTCGTTACCTTACCGATCTAGGGCACAGGTCTTTTGTTTTTGGTTAGAGGAGGATGGGTTGGAGACACCACCCGAGTTGTGTTGTGGGTAACGCAACCACAAAAATATATGCCTTCCCGGAAGTCCTTCACTCCTCCCTCCTTAATGAATGCCACGCTTCAGAATTCAGTACTGAGAGGGACCTTCACGTTTTTGGGTACAGCATGAAACAGGCTGATATGCTAGAACAGGAGGATGTGCCAAAGAAATTGAGAATCACAAGGATAGACAAATCTTGGCCAGATGGGAAAAAAACCTCGGATACTATAGGAAGCGAGAGAAGAGATTGCTGTTTGTTTTGCGATGATCTTTGTGTTATCACTGTCCACTGGATTCGTGCCAGATGATAGGAGGGTGGCAAATGTTATTCCCTTGTTCAAGAAAGGGAATAGGTATATCCTGGGAATTAGAGGCCAATCACTCTTTCGCCAGTGATGGGTAATGTATTGGAGAGGATTTGAGAGACACGAGTTATGATTTCTTCGAAAACCACAGCATGTGTAGAGGCAAAAATATGATGCTGGAAAAACACAGCAGGTCAGGCAGCATCCGAGGAGCAGGAGAATCGACGTTTCGGGCATAAGCCCTTCTTCAGGAATTAGAGGCAGTCAGCATGCCTTTGTGAGAAGCAGGTCATGCCTCATAAGTCTTACTGAACTTTTTGTGGATGTGAAAAAAACATTGATGAAGGTAGAGCAGTGGATGTGGTGTATTTGGATTTTAGCAAGTATTTGATAAAGTTACCAATTGTAGGTTCATTCAGAAAGTAAGGAGGCATGGGACACAGAGAAATCTGGCTGTCTGGATACAGAATTGGCTGGCCCACAAATGACAGTGGGTAATGGTAGATAGAAAGTACTCAGCCCAGAGCTCGGTGACCAGGGGTGTTCTGCAGGGATCGGGGTTCTGGGAACTCTGCTCTTTGTGATTTTTAGGAGAGTTGAATGGGAAATTGGGAGGGGGGTTAGTAAACTTGCCGACGGAGGGTTGGTGGAGATGTGGATAGTGTGGAAGATTGTTGTACGTTGCAACAAGTCATTGACAAAATTGAGCTGATGAGTGGCAGATCGAGTTAAACCTGGAAAAGTGTGAAGTCATTCACTTTCGAAGGTAAAATTTGCACGCAAAGTATAGGGTCAAAGGCAGGATACTTGGTAGTGTAGAGGAATAGAAGGATCTTGAGTTCTATGTCCACAGATCCACTAAGTTGCCACGCAAGTTGACGTGGTTGTTGAGAAGGCGCAAGTTATATTGACTTTCACAAGCCAGGGAACTGGGTTTCAGAGCTGTGAGGTTATGCTGCAGCTCTATGAAGTTGAGTGCTGTTCTGCATTGACAGCTTGTAAGCACCTGTCATATGAGTAGCTAGCAGTCCCAGAATGTACTGGAAAATGGAAAATATGGAACATTTGGCTGTTAAGCACATACCTTGAGTTTCGGTTGTTCATTGGACAACTTTTTATATTTAATAAATCTATTTAAATTATGCCTCAGGATAGAACATAGAACAATACAGCACAGAACAGACCCTTCGGCCCACGATGTTGTGCTGAACATTTGTCCTAGCTAAAGCACCTATCCATGTACCTATCCAATTGTCGCTTAAAGGTCACCAATGATTCTGACTCTGCCACTCCCACAGGCAGTGCATTCTTTGCCCCCACCACTCTCTGGGTAAAGAACCTACCCCTGACATCCCCCCTTTACCTTCCACCCTTCACCTTAAATTTATGTCCCCTTGTAACACTCTGGAAAAAGTCTCTGACTGTCTACTGCATCTATTCCCCTGATCATCTTATGAACCTCTATCAAGTCACCCCTCTTCCTTCGCCATTCCAATGAGAAAAGGCCTAGCACTCTCAACCTATCCTCGTACTACCTATTCTCCATTCCAGGCAACACCCTGGTAAATCTCCTCTGCACCCTCTCCACAGCTTCCACATCTTTCCTAAAGTGAGGCGACCAGAACTGCACACAGTACTCCAAATGTGGCCTTACCAAGGTCCTGTACAGCTGCAACATCACCTCATGACTCTTGAATTCAATCCCTCTGCTAATGAACGCTAATACACCATAGGCCTTCTTACAAACTCTATCCACCTGAGTGGCCACTTTCAATGATTTATGAACATAGACCCCAAGATCCCTCTGCTCCTCCACCTGACTAAGAACCTTGTATTCCACATTTTTATTTGTCCTTCCAAAATGGACAACCTCACACTTGACAGGGTTGAACTCCATCTGCCACTCCTCAGCCCAGCTCTGCATCATATCTAAGTCCCTTTGCAGCCAACAACAGCCCTCCTCACTATCTACAACTCCACCAATCTTTGTGGAAAAAAACCCTAAAGATGCCATGCCAAACACTCTTTATTAAATTTATGGGTTTTTTGCATGAAACATTCTTGCGGTAAAAGACAGAAGACGACCCAGGGAGATTTATAGCTGAAAGAAGGAGGACACTAGAGATGACAGCTGCTGTCAAGATTTGAAATTAAATGATGCAATTTTAATTTAGATTTTTTTAAAGGGAACAGTATGTTGTTATAAAGGTGGAGGCAGATTAAAAAAAAACAGTTCAGAGAAAGGGAGCTTAGAACTGTGAATAGTTGTTGTTCAATGTTCACTTTTAGAGTTAAGGAATAAATTGATATTATTTTCCTTTAAATAGTGGAATTTTCGAGTTCTCTGTCACTCGTGCTTTAACAGATTATAAGGTAAGGTGAGTTTTTTTGGGTGTTTGGTTTAATGAACAAATGGGTTCATTGCTGTGTTGTAACAGCACACTTGGAACATTGTGTTCAGTTCTGTTCGCCTTGCTATAGGAAAGTTGTAGAAGCTATAGTGAGCGTGCAGAGGAATCCCTAGGGATCAACAGAAATATTGACACATACCACACGATCGAGTGAAATATTGAGGAAGTCACCACACGAAAAATAAATACTGGCAGATTCTCTATGTCTGTTTAAACGTCAGTGTGTCAGTGTTTGTGGTGTGTCTGTACTGATGCTTGTATATCTGCGTGTGCACGTGCATCACTGTATAGGCATTTGTCTCTGTGTGTCTGCTTTAGAATCTGTGTGACTGCACCAGTCTCAATGTGTACCTGTGCATCTGCATTCATATCAGTGTGTATCTACCTGTCTATGCGGGTAACCATGTGCCGTGTGCAGATCTGCCAGACTCAGCGGTTTAAAGTGATGCAATGTCCGCCTCTGCTGGCTTTCACAGTCTACTGCATTGATGGCAGTGGAGGGAGAAAACCAGAAGGGATTCAATCTAGGAGGTTAGGAGAGGGAGATGGGTCATTGCCCCATCCAAACTGACAGAAGCATCTGCACATGCACACACACAAACACACAATTGGGTGTGAATTGGGTGTGGGAGGATCATAATTGTACTGAGGACGCTCAGAGTGGCGAATGCTCCTGAGGAGTAATATCTGTGCTCGCCCTGAAATGTGGAAGTGATTTGTCCTTGTAGATTATTCATGACACAGAGTGTACACCTTAAAGTGTATTTCCACTGCAACTGCATCCAAGCAATTCTGACCAAACCATTTGTGAGGTGATGCGATGAATTTATTTCATGTTCTTTAAATTGAAATATTTTATAATTCACCCCGACAAGGAGTAAGTGAGAAAGAATTGAAAAGTGCTGAAACTGACCCAGTGGTGGTGGTAATATATCTAGGTATCAGACAAAACTGTTCTGTGCCTCCAGAGATATTTGCAAAACCAAACAGCCGTGCAATGTGAGAGATTCACAGTATTTGATGTCCAATGATAGAGAGAAAAAAAAAACTGACACTTGTTCAGTGGCATGGGGAGACCAGCAGAGGATGGCATTGTATGTCTATAACCTTAATAGGGACAGACGTAGAGGTAGAGGAGGGGAGTAGGGGTTTATCTCAATTTGAATGAATTTACCCCCAAACCTACAGAGCCATCGTTTCACAGAGATGCACACAAACATACACAGACACATTAAACACACAACACACATACATACAGATATGGACACTTACACAAAAACACATGCACACGCCCGCACACACACACAGTGGTTTCTTTAAGATAGAGATAAGTACGTTTTTCTTGAATAAGGGAATCAATGGTCAGTTGGTGAAGGCAGGTGAATGTGGCTGAGAAATATTTTAACCATGATCAAACAGCACAGCAGATCAAGGGGCTAAATGGCCTAATTCTGTTCCAATTTCCTATTTTGTGAAGGGATACATTTTGGAAGTTGAATTTGAATGCAGATTACTGGGTCAAATGTCGGATTCGTAGCGGTGTGGAGGAACAAACGGATCTTGGGGTCCATGTCTGTAGGTCTCTCAGTTGCCACCTAAGTTGATAGGGTTGTTAAGAAGGCCTATGTTGTGTTGGTTTTCATTCGCAGCAGGACTGAGTTTAAAAGCCAGGAGATTATGTTGCAGGTCTATAAAGCCCTGGTGAGACCACATTTGAAATGTTCTGGTCGCCTCATTATACAAAGGATGTGGAAGCTTTAGAGCGAGTGCAGCAGAGATTTGCCAGGATGCTACTGGGACTTGAATGCTTGTCTTGTGAAGAAAGTTTGAGGGAGCTATGGCTTTTCTCATTGGAGTAAAGAAGGATGAGAGTTAACTTGATAGAGGTGAATTAGATGGTGAGAGTTACAGACACAGTAAATAGCAAGAAACTCCTTCCCAGGGCGGAAATGATTGTCACGAGGTGAGCACAATTCTAAGATATTTGAAGAAAGGTTTTGGGAAATGTCAAAGACAGTCTTTATTTACACAGAGAGTGGTGGTTGGGTGGAATGCACTGACAGAGGTGGTAGTAGAATCACATACATTAGGGACAGTCAAGTGACTCTTGCATGAGCAGATTGAAGAAAGTAAAATTAAGGTATGTAGGTTAGTTTTATCTTAAGGTTGGCTAAAAGCATGGTCAAAGTTTGTGAGAAGATTTGTAGCTCGAGTGCTCATTGTGGTTCTGTTCGCCGAGCTGGGAATTTGTGTTGCAGACGTTTCGTCCCCTGTCTAGGTGACATCCTCAGTGCTTGGGGGCCTCCTGTGAAGCGCTTCTGTGATCTTTCCTCCGGCATTTATAGTGATTTGTACCTGCCACTTCCGGTTGTCCGTTCCAGCTGTCAGTTGCAGTGGCCGGTATATTGGGTCCAGGTCGATGTGCTTATTGATTGAATCTGAGGATGAGTGCCATGCCTCGAGGAATTCTCTGGCTGTTCTCTGTTTGGCTTGTCCTATAATAGTCGTGTTGTCCCATCGAAATCATTTTGCTTGTTATCTGCGTGTGTGGCTACTAAGGATAGCTGGTCATGTCGTTTCGTGGCTAGTTGGTGTTCATGGATGCGGATCGTTAGCTGTCTTCCCGTTTCTCCTATGTAGTGTTTTGTGCAGTCCTTGCAAGTCCTGAACTACGAAAGCAACCACCCCAACACACACATAAGAATATGCATCAAGACACTGTGCAAAAGGGCCACAACACATTGCAGTACACCAGAACTGCAAAAAGAGGGAGAAGAACACCTATGCTAGGTATTCGCCAAAAACGGATACCCCCGCAATTTCATCAACAGATGCCAAAAGGAAAGAAAAATGAACGAGGACATGCCGCAACCCAAAGGAGTAGCCACAGTACCATACATCAAAAACATTTCTGAACTGACAGCCAGACTACTCCGACCACTCGAGCTCATAACAGCACACAAACCAACAGCCACTCTCAGACAACAACTCACCAGCACGGAAGACCCGATACCCAGCATGAGCAAAACCAATGTCGTGTACAAAAACCCATGCAATTCCAGTCTCCCTGCCATAAGGATGTTGTGAAACTTGAAAGGGCTCAGAAAAAGATTTACAAGATGTTGCAGGGGTTGTTGCTGAATAAGCTGTGGTTATTTTCCCTGGAGCATCGGAGACTGAGGGGTGACCTTACAGAGGTTTATATAAACATGAGGGATATGGTTAGGGTAAACATTCAAGGTCTTTTCCCAGAGGTTGGGGAGTCCAAAACAAGAGTGCACAGGTTTAAGGTTAAAGGGGAAAGGTTTAAAAGGGACTGGAGGGACAACATTTTTATGCACACGGTGATGTGTGTGTGGAATGAGCTGAGAGAGAAAGTAGCAGATACTGATACTATGACAACATTTAAGAGATATCTGGATGGGTTTATGAATAATAAGGGTTTAGAGGTACATGGGCCAAACGCTAGTAAATGGGATGGATTTATTTACGTCTTCTGGTCAGCATGGACGAGTTGGACCGAAGGGTCTGTTTCCATGCTGTACATCTCTATGACTTGAAAAGAGTGCATGTTATAGAAGAGGTGGTGCTGGACATTTTAAAACACAAAGGTATGGAAAGCTCCAGTACCTGATTAAGTGTATCACATGACATTGTGCAATGCGAGGGAAGAAATTGTGGAGACGCGAGCATTGACAGCCATGTGTGATGGGCCAGAAGGTGGTGGGTAGCATAGTGGACAGTGAAGGAGGTTTGTTGAGATTACAAAGGGATCTTGATGATATGGCTGAATGGGCTGAAAAACTGTAGATGGAATTCAATCTGAACAAATGCAATCTAGTGCACTTGGTAAAACAAACAAGGGTAGAACTTATACAATTAATGTTCGGGCCTCGGTTAGTGTTTTAGAGCAGAGGGACCTTCGGGTTCAGGTACATAATTCTTGAAGTTTGCATCATAAGGTGGATAAGACAGTGCTTTGCATGCCTGACGATTGCTCAGTACATTGAGTGGAGGATTTGCGAAGTCATGTTGAGATTGCACAGACATTTGTAAGGCCTTTTCTGTAATACTCCATCCAGTTCTGGTCGCCCAGTTATGTGGAGGACATTATTAAGCTGCAGGGGGTTCAGAAGAGATTTACCAGGACATTGCTGGACATGGAAGGCTTCAGTTCTGAAAAATGGTTGGATAGGCTGAGTCTTTTTTCACTGGAGTCTGGAGGTTGAGATGTGATGTTATAAATGTTTATTTCAAAAATGAGGTATATAGATTGATTTAATGGTAGTTACCTTTTCCCCAGGATGAGGGATACCTGGGGAACGACCACATTTTTAAGGTTAGAAAAGAGAGATGTTTAAAAAAAACACATGGGGGGAAATGGTTACACACAGGGTGTTTTGATTGTGGAATGAGCTTCCTGAGGAAGGGGTGGATGTGGGTACAATTACAACGTTTAAAAGACAGAGACACGAAACGAGAATTTTACATCCGTTTTTACTCTGGAAAGGAGATGGAAGATATAGAATGTAGAGAAATAGATGGTGACACCTTGCAAAATGTCCATATTACAGATGAGCAAGTGTTGGATCTCTTGAAATGCATAAAGATGGATAAATTCCCAGGACCTGTGGGAAGCTAGAGAAGTGATTACTGGGCCTCTTGCTGAGATATTTGCATCTTGGATTGTCACAGGTGAGATGCTGGAAGACTGGAGTCGGCTAACGTGGTGCCACTGTTTAAGAAGAGTGGTAAGGAGAAGCCAGGGAACTATAGACCAGTGAGCCTGACGTCGGCGGTGTGCAAGTTGTTGAAGGGAATTCTGAAGGACAGGATATACATCTATTTGGAAAGGCAAGCACTGATTAGGGAGACTCAAGATGGCTCTGCGCGTTGAAGACCATGTCTCACAAACTTGATTGAGGTTTTAGAAGACGTAACAAAGAGGATTGATGAGGGCTGAGCGGTAGATGTAATCTGTATGGACTTCAGGAAGGCATTCAACAAGTTTCCCCATGGGAGACTTATTAGCAAGGTTCAATCTCCCGGAATACAGGGAGAACTAGCCATTTGAATACAGAGCAGGCTCAAAACTAGAAGACAGAAGGTGGTGGTAGAGGGTTGCTTATCAAACTGGAGGCCTGTGACCAGTGGAGTGCCACAAGGATTGTGTTTAAGAATGGTGAATAGCCAAGGGTAAGGGAGTCCAAAACTCGAGGGTACAAACTGGAGGTAAGAGTGCAAAGATTTAAAGAGGGAGCAGGGGGCCAACATTATCCGCAGAGGATGGTGCACAGACTGAACAAACTGCCAGGGGCACATGGGAGAAATAAGAACAATGACAACATGGAAAACACATTTGGGCAGGTACATGGAGGGGAGAATGTTTGAAGATCTAAGGGCCAAACGCAGGCAAATGAGACTCATGCATTATAGGAAACATGGGCAGCATTTACGAGTTGGACCACAGGTTCTGTTTCCGTGCTGTATCACTCTGTATCCAGTTAAAGAGGATTACAGTACCGAAATAAAGCATGTTGTAGACACTGAAACAAGTTAGAGCGATAGGGATGGTCATCTGGAATGCAGTACGTTTCAAGTAAGTGGAGGGACTACCGGGAAAGGAGGTCGTTACAAAGACAGGAACTATTGTAGGAGTTAAAAATGACTGAAGGCACTTTTGCACAAGCCATGCCATAGGTACAGTGTTGCAGAGTAGTGAGTCTTAGTACATTGTTGGAGGGAGAACAAAGAACAGAAAGATCCCAGGCAGCATTCCCAACCTCTAGTCGTAGGCCTGCTTTCCCCTCTGTTGCCCTGATGCTCACTAAGACAGCACAGGCCTGGATTGATAACTATGAACTCCCGATGCTGTCTCATTGCAACGTAAGTTAATGTAGACGTGGTGATTGAGCCAGGACTGTGTGTGTACTGTACTGTGCTCCCCCTCCAGCACTCTATCTATGTCATGTCTTGTTAGCGATGTTTGGGTCCCTCTCATTGCTCTCAGCTCTGTGCACAGTGAGTGATCTTACCTCACTGCAGGATTTATTGAAGGCTCCAGATCTCCCTGCCTTTTGTCTCTCTGGCTGACTAACCATCTTCAATGAGGAGTTGAACAAGATACGCAGCAATTGTGAAGTCTATTAAGTCAGGAACTCCCTGGGTACCTACAGCAGAGAGAGAAATAGACAGAATGGAAAATTAGACTGATGCAGTGAGGGTTATACATGGAGAATGGGAATGAGCCCCAAAGAGATCTGGAAAATCCCACTCCATTCCTGGCCTATGCCGTTGCGTCCCTCTGGAGTGGATAATTCTGTTAGCTCAGGATCTGGAGTAACTGCAAGAGTGGGAGGCACTGACAGAGGCAGCAATTAGATCTACACAGTGAGGGATACCACATGGAGAGAGACTGAGTGATATCACCAGAGTGCTGGAAGATTTCAGGATCACACAGTCATGTTGGAAGAATGGGTTTACCTTCATGATGCCCTGGTATCAGTGCTCAGGGATGAGCACACAGTGAGCAGGTGAAGTGATTGCTGAGTGGTATTATTGCTCGAGCATGAATCCAAAAACCTCAGCTAATGTTTAGGGAAAGTGGGTTTGAATCCCACTATCAATAATTTTAAAAATAGTAATTAACAATCCATAAATAAATATGAAACCATTGCTGATATACACAAGACCCAAACACTTGTCCTTTAGATAAGGACATCTGCCCATCCTGACGTGGTCTGCACGATGTACCCACAGCAAAGTGTTTGCCTCTCAATTACCCTCTGAAATGGCCGAGCAAGTTACTCAGCTCGAAGCAGCTAGGGCTGGGCAAGAAAGGCTGGTTAGCCAGATATACCCACATCCCATACCTGATTTAATAAATAATCCATTAGGATGGTCCCACTTGAACCGTGCTGGGACCAGGGTCCTGGCCAATTCTGTCGGTAGGTTTATGGACAGAGACTTAAACTGACAGAGAGGATGCAGGGAAAGGGTTCAGGTGAAAGGAGCTTTCCAAATGCAAAGGGAAAAGGTGAAGTATGGGAGCAGCATGGGAATGTGACTGAAGACAAGCAGAAAGGAACAGGAAGGGACAGAGTTTAACTAAAACTGTACATCAGGGAATGGGTTTGTGATAGAAAATTGTGGAAAGAGTAAAGTATGTTTTTTTTAGGAATGGATAATGTCTCATCAATAACGTAGATTGATTGGTGACACAGAGATAAAAGAGATTTAGACACCAGGGAGACGTGGTTACAGGGCGAATAAAAGGTGAACAAAAATATTCAGTGGTTCACAACCTTGCGGAAACTCAGGCAAACTGAGTAACACGAACAATAATGGATAACAAAGGCATTACAGCAAAAACATTTGACCTCACATCACGAAATAGAGTCGGACTGAATGTAAATTCTGGCTACTACTTGCCAAGGACACAAAGAGCAGAACAGTTTTAGCCACCGAACAGTATTCCATTGCTCATCACTGCATTACACAGGAACTTATTGGTATTTTTTAACAAACACATTGTGATAATTTTGGGAAATTTCAATATTCCCATAATCTGGGACAGTTCATCCTGACAACAGTGATATTGGAAGAGGACTTCAGAGATTTTTTTTCAGTGTTTCTTTGAATAACAAATTGTACAACTGGCGAGCGACATAACTATCTCAGATCGATCATTGTGTGATCAAACTTAGTGAATGAGTAATGTAACCTGGAGAGACCCTCAGGGAAATTGTGATAAAGTGCAGTTTAAAGAAATATAAAGTTTTAAAGTGAAACGACAAGCTACAACTAGAAACAAAAACAGCCAATTACATGAGTTTGAGAGGAGAACTGACCAAGGTAAACAGGCTAAACAGACTGAAATATGTGCCTGTAAATGAACAGTGGAAATCATTTGAAGAACAGTGGGCGGCACGGTGGCACAGTGGTTAGCACTGCTGCCTCACAACGCCAGAGACCCGGGTTCAATTCCCGCCTCAGGCGACTGACTGTGTGGAGTTTGCACATTCTCCCCGTGTCTGCGTGGGTTTCCTCCGGGTGCTCCGGTTTCCTCCCACAGTCCAAAGATGTGCAGGTCAGGTAAATCGGCCATGCTAAATTGCCCGTAGTGTCAGGTAAGGGGTAGATGTAGGGGTATGGGTGGGTTGCGCTTCGGCGGGGCGGTGTGGACTTGTTGGGCCGAAGGGCCTGTTTCCACACTGTAAGTAATCTAATCTAATCTAAACAGTGTAAATCACTCAACAAAAGGACACTCCATTGAAACAGACAGAACCTCAGCAAGAAATTCCCACCGGCCCCTCAAGCAGGACAAAATGTATCATATTAGATTATGAGGTTTAGAAGATCACTAAAAAGTACTTAAAAACCTGAAGTGAGAGAGTGATTTAGGAGTAAGTTTTAAAGAGATTTCAAAGGGTCTGCTAGCAGGAGTTGGGCAGTGGGAAGGGGAATTAGTGTCAGGGTTTAATGTCACAAAAGGAACAGGGAGAAGTGAAGGTGCTGGAGGTGGTGAGAGTGTTACAGAGAGTGGTCAGGGCCTGAACGATGTTACAAAGCCAGTACAGATTGCTGCAGCTGGAGGTGTTTGTAGAGGTAGGGAGGGACATAGGTAATTTTATTTATTCATTCATGGGATGTGGGTGTTACTGCTAATTACACAGAGGACAGCTCAGAGTCAGCAATATTGCAGTGGGTCTTGAGTCATATGTTATCCAGCCCAGGTTAGAATGTCAGATGTTCTACACAAAAGGAGTCAGTGAACCAGATGAGTTCTTCCCACTGATCAACGATGCTTTTATGATGGCCTGACCAATGTCTTGTACAGATACAAGATGATGTCCCAACTCCTACGCTTAATGCTCTGCCCAATGAAGGTAACTATCCCAAACACCTGCTTCACCAGCCTGTCTACCTGTGACACCACTTTCAAAGAACTGTGTACCTGCATCCCTGGGTCACTGACTGACAACATTACCCAGGGCCCGAACATTAACTGTACAAGTCCCACCCTGGAACCCAAGTTTCACCAAAATGGCACACTTCATGTTTATTTCATTAAACTCAATCGCCTGTTCTTCAGCCCACTATCCCAGCAGTACTGTTCATCCTGTTGTAGCACAGATAACCTTCATCACTGCCCAGTTTACCAACAACTTCGGTGTCACACAAAAAAAACTTACTAAACTTACTTTAACAATATTCCCATCCAAACCATTTATCCAAATGACAAACAACAGTGGGCCCACTGCACCACTGGTCACATGCATCGAGTCAGAAAAACAACATGTGCCCCATTACCCTCTGTCTCCGACCATGAGGACCAATTTTCTGTCCAGTTGACTAGCTCCTCCTGAAAACCATAACCTTTTACACTGATCTCAGCTTATTACCCAGTTTACCATACCACATATAGAACACAGAACAGTACGGAACAAGACCCTTCGGCCGTGATGATATGCCAATCTTTTGTCCGACTGTAAGATCAAAAAAAGTGGCAGATAGAGTTTAATTCAGATAAATGCGAGGTGCTGCAATTTGGGAAAGCAAATCTTAGCAGGACTTATCCACTTAATGGTAAGGTCCTAGGGAGTGTTGCTCAACAAAGAGACCTTCGGTCCAGGTTCATAGCTCCTTGAAAGTGGAATCGCAGGTAGATACGATAGTGAAGGCGGCGTTTGGTATGTTTTCCTTTATTGGTCAGAGTATTGAGTACAGGAGTTAGGAGGTCATGTTGCGACTGTACAGCACATTGGTTAGGCCACTGTTGAAATATTGCGTGCAATTTTGGTCTCCTTACTATCGGAAAGATGTTGGGAATCTTGAAAGGGTTCAGAAAAGATTTACAAGGATGTTGCCAGGGTTGGAAGATTTGAGCAACAGGGAGAGACTGAACTGGCTGGGGCTTTTCTCATTAGAGCGTCAGAGGCTGAGGGGTGACCTTATAGAAGTTTACAAAATTATGAGGGGCATGGATAGGGTAAATAGACAAAGTATTTTTCCTGTGTTTGGGAAGTCCATAGGTTTAGGATGAGAGGGGAAAGATATAATAGAGACCTAAGGGGCAACTTTTTCACGCAGAGGGTGGTGCTTGTATTAACTTGGGTGGCTACTTTGAGGAATCTATGGACTTGGAACCCAAGATCCCTCTGTTCCTCCACATTGCCAAGGATCCTAACTTTAACCCTGAATTCTGCATTCAAATTCAATCTTCCAAAATGAATGACTTCACACTTTTCCAGATTGAACTCCATCGGCTACGTCTCAGCATCTTGTCAATGACCCGTTGCAACCTACAACAGCCCTCCACACTGTCAACCACTCCACCAACCTTTGTATCATTGGCAAACTTATTAATCAACTCTTCCACTCACACATCCAACTTATTAATAAACTCACAAAGAGCAGAGGTCCTGTAACCACTCCCTGCAGAAAACCACTGGTCACTGAGCTCCAGGATGAATGCTTTTCATCTATCATCACCATCTGTTTTCTTTGGGCCACTAATCCTGTATCCAGACAGACAGGTTTCCCCGTACCCCATGCCTCCGTACTTTCTGAATGAGCCATAAAGAGTTTTTGTCACATTCTCAAAAGATTCAATAAGACATGTAAGGCCTGCCCCTTACAAAACCATGATGACTGTCTCTAATCAAACTATGGTTTTCCAAGGAATAATAAATCCTGTCTCCAAGAGTCCTCTCCAATAATCTGCAAACCACGGACATAAGACTGGCAGATTTGCAATTCCCAGGATTATCCCCATTCACTTTCCTGAACAAGGGAATAATATTTTCAGCCTCCAATCATCTGGTCCGCCTCCAGTGGACAGTGAGGGAGCAAAGGTCATCACCAGGTGCGCAGCAATCCATTCCCTCGCGTCGTATAGTAACATTGGACGCATCCAGTCTGGCTCAGCGACTTATCTATCCTTATATTTTACAAAATTCTCAGCACATCCTCCTTCTTAACATCCACCTGCTCACGTACATCAGCCTGTTTCACGCTGTCCTCACAAACGACAAGACCCTTCTCAGCAGTGAATACTGAGGCATAGTATTCATTAAGGCCCTCCTCTACCTCCTGTGACTCCAGGCACAAGTTCCTTCCACTACCCCAGATTGGCCTTTTCCACACTCTGACCATTCTCTTGTTCCTCGCATAAGTGGAGAATGCCTCACGGTTTTCCTTAATCCTTCCCAACAATGCTTTTTCATGCCCCCTTCTAGTTGCCCAAAGTCCATCTCTTGGTTCCTTCCTGGTACCTTCAGAGAATCCCAACAGTATGGAAATGGGCCATTTGGCCCAACAACTCCATACCAACCCTCCAAACAGTATCCAACCCAGCCCCATTCCCCCACACTATTACTCTCCATTTTCCCTGTCTAATGCGCCAAACCTACCCATCCCTGAACACTATGGGTAATTTAGCATGGCTGAGTCACCAAACTGGCACATCTTTGGGCTGTGGGGGGAAACCGGAACATCTGGAGGAAACACACAGGGAGAATTCGCAAACACCCCACAGACAGTCGCCTGAGGCTGCAATCGAAATGGAGGCCGTGGTGCTATGAGGTAGCAGTGCTAACCACTGAGACACTGTGCCACCCAATTTAACTCTCTGGAGCCCTGTCTGATGCTTGCTTACTCAACCTTAAGTAAGCTTCCTTCTTCCTCTTGACAAGATGCTAAAGTCCATGTGGACAACGTTGACTGCTCTGCCTTCACGTATTTTTGGCCACCTCCTCGAAGAGTCAATCCAGTTTGTGAAACGTGGTTTCCCACTCACAAAGCCATGCTGACCATCTCGAATCAGCCCTTGCCTTTGTAAATGTAAGGAGCTCCTTTTTCTCAGAATCTCATCCAACAACTTCCTCATCACTGGGCTCACTGGCCTGTAATTTAGTGGCTTTTCCCTGCAGCCCTTAAGTGATGGAACAGCATTAGCCAACCTCCAGTCTTCCGACACCTCACTGCGTCCGTTGATAATATAAATATCTGTGTAAGGGACACTGCAATCTCTTCCCCAGCTTCCCACAATATTCTAGGACCGAAATAATGCGCTACTGAGAATTGATCTACCTTTATTTGTTTTACGATTCAAGCACTTTCTCTTCTCTGGTGAGGATTCTTTCCAAGACATCACTATTTATTTCCCCAAGTTCCCAAGCTTCCATGTCTTTCTCCACAGTAAATACTGAGAAGGCTATTTTGTCTAATATCTCACCCATCTCCTCTGGTTTCACACATTGGTGACCTCATTGATCTTTAAGGGGCCCTATTCTCTACCATGTTACTCTTTAGCCCTTATAGAAACTTGCGTAAAGACTTCTGATAATTCAAATACACTATATCCCCTATACCACTACATCCCTCCTGCAAACGTACAATTCTGCTATTCATATTCACACCAACAAATTAAATCCAGCAGGTCAAAAACAAATTCTCTTTTATCAAATGCGTTTCTAAGTAGCCAGTCATTGTATATTGACATATCCTTTCTGACAATTTCAGTATCCTCCCAACGTACTGTCAGGCTAACACTATTTGATTTCAGACTGACAGCAGAAAGGGATTGTGGGAGTTCTTGTTTATCAACCTGAAAAAGGTAGCTTACAGGGTCAGCAGGTAATAGAGAAGGCAAATCAAATGATGGCATTTATTACTGAGGGAATGGAGTCTAAAAATAGGCAGGTCTAGCTAAAACTGTGCAAGGTACAAGTCAGACCACACCTCGAATATTATGAACAGTGTGAGTGCCCGCAAGAAAGATATTGTCGCATTGGAGACAGTCCAGAGATGGTTCACTCGAATGATCCTGGGAACGGAGGGATTTTGTAATGAGAAAAGGTGCAGTCGGTTGAGGTTGAACCCATTGAAGTTTAGATAATGAGAGAGAAATGGAATGAAACATCCAAGATTCTGAGGGGCTCTGATCAGGCAGATGCTGGGAAGTTAGAAAACTGAACGGTACAACACAGTAACAGGCCATTCGGCCCACCATGGCTGTGCCGACCATGGTGCTATTCTCAACTCATACCATCTGCCTGCACATGGTCCATATCTCTCTATTCTCTGCTTGTTCATGTTTCTGTCTAAACGCCACTTCTAAACTTGACACACATTTCTACTTCTCTGACTTCCCTCGATCACTTCCACACTCTCTGTAAAAAATCAACTTGCCTCACACATCTCATTTAAACTTTCTCTTTCTCACCTTAAACCTATGTGCTTTAGTATTTGAAACTTACACATTGGAAAAGAGATTCCGACTACCCACATTATCTAATCCTGTCCTAACGTTATATTCCTGTACCTGGTCACCTGTCAACCTCTGAAACTCTAGCAAAACAATCCAACTTAGTTGAATTTGCTCTAACACCTAACACACCCTTCAAAAATCTAACGCAGGCAATGTGCTGATAAACCTCTTTTGTACCCTCTCCAAAGCCTCCCCATCCTTCCTTTTGTGTGGAGATGAGACCTGCACACAGTGCTCCAAATGTGGCCAAACAATTGTTTTATATAAATACAACATCAGATGCAAAACACTATACCCGACACTGAGACTGATGAAGGCTCGTACTCTATTTGCTTTCTTTCCCATCTGAAACACTTCGGTTGCTATTTTCAAGGAGTTACTGACTTGCACCAAGATCCTTCTGTATATCAGCCTCCCTCAGTATCCTAAATTTCTTCTTGAATTTGACATCCTAAACTCCATGATCTCACACTAGTTCAGATTAAACTCTATTTGCCATTTATCTGCACATCTTTCCAACTGATCAGTAACCTCCTGCAACCTTAGTTATCCTTGCTCAGTAACACAAACTCCAACAATTTTCATGTCATCTGCAATAATTATCTTTGTCACTTCAGTTCTTTTCATTTGTGTGAGAATCTGTAACCAGAGGGGATAAAATCCTAGCAAGTGTTCACCCATTTAAGATGGAGAAGCGGTGGAATGTCTTCATTCAGACTCAGTGGGAATTCCTGACTGTAGTGGGGTGTCTAGGTTGTGTCATTAAAAATATTTACAGCAGAGATGGTCAAGTTTTAATTAATCAGGGAAACTTTTGTGGAAAAGGCAGCAACGTAGTGTGGAGGATCATCAGAGCAGCCATGATCTGATTGAAGGGCAGAGCATATTGAATGGGCCAAAAGGCCTCATTCTGCTCCCAAACCTCATGGTCTGACCTCAAACCCCAGATCTACATTATAACATTATGGGTCTCTGTTCACAAAACTCCTTTATAATGGGATTATTAGATATTGATTATTACACAGCATTTGATCTACAACAGACAATTTTGTTGATGGCTCCTTGATATGATGTTAGAGAAAACCATCTCGTATACAATCCAGGCTTCCATCCATTAAGCCCTGATACTCAGTAGTTATCCAGTCGGCATGGAGACCACTGTCACACACAGTTACTGTACTGCCCTTGCTACAACTACATTCAGTGTCCTGACTGTAACCATACTGACATTATCATCACTGTCTGGTGCCTATAAAACAATTCTTGCTTACAGTTGCTGCTGCTTGGTTATTCTCAACTCCACTCAAATAATACTACAAAATTTGATCGTCAGGTCAACATGACTGTCTCATTAATGCATTAACCTCATCCTGTCTTCACAACATGTTGGCTTTTTGTCCATCCTGTGTTGCCCCACCAACCCTTCCATATTCCCTTCCGAGCGATGGTCATTCTGCAGCAACATCTCTGGAATGACAGTTCCATCATATCTTTTCACTGTCATTCCATCTGCCTTATGGCGAATGCAGGGAGCCATTCCTCAGTCGTGGGGGGATGAACGGATGGATAGAGGTTGCAGAAATAGGGAGGCTTATAGGGGCTCAAGGATATTCGAGTTAAACAGAGTTACATCTGGTCAAGAATGTCAGCGGGACAAAGGTGTTTGGAGACTGGAAGAATTTACAGAGACAGAGGGAACTGGGTTAGATTCTGGAGCGAACAATAGGGATGAATGACGGAGAGGCATAATCAGTGGGTGTTTCAGGGAGAAGAGTATTGTACATGCTGAGAGAGATATGGAAGGTTGTAGTGACTGAAGATGTTTACAGATATAAGGCGTCTTCCAAGTTCTGGAGGCTACATTGTTAGAAAGGCAATGGAGAATACCAGGTTGCTGGGTTGGAGACAGTTACTCAGATGTGGAAGGTTGCACAAACTGAAAGAGGTTCCTGTGGTTGGGTAGGACAACTTGGGGGGGGGGGGCAGCTAGGGGAGAGGGTGAAGTTTAAATAGATTAAGATCGAAGAATTGGAGAACGATAAGGATATGACGATTTTTTTCACAAATAACGAAGGGTTGTAGAAACTGGAAAAGATTACCCAGGTGGGGACGGATGGAGAGGTTCGAGACAAATACATTGACATGTAGGGTGGTATTGGTAGGAGGAACTTACATTGATAGACAGTATAGTCGGGGTTTACAGGGATGAAGGAATTTACTATCTACTGGAGAAGTTAGGGATTAGGGTGTTGGGGATTGGAGAACCTGACAGAGGCAGAGAGCGTTGTGTGGACTACAGGAGATTCCAAACAGAGGAAGGATTATTGGGACTGGAGGATATTACAGAGATCACTAATATAGCATGGGCCAGGATTGATGCCTGGGATCCCCTGTGCAGTCTCAGTGAGGACCAGTACAGCAGAGGTGAGAGCAGGACCCTCACGAGATGGTGGGAATGAAGCCTAGAAAGTTGCTGTTCCTTGCCCAGCAGTGTATCTATGTCCTGTCTTACAGGTCTGAATATAGAAGGCCGCTAAGCCCCTCTGTGCTGTTTACTGTGAGTGATCTTACCGGCTGCACGATTTACTGAAGGTTCCAGACATCCCTCTCCATCTCTCTCAGGCTGACCAACTGGCTTCAATGAGTTGATGGATGAGACAGGGGTCAGGAACATCCTGATTACCTGTATGAGACAGGAACAGTCGAAATGGGAAATTAGACTGATGCAGTGAGAATAACTCATGTATAGTGGCACTGTGTCCAGAAGGGATCATGAAAATCCAAGTCTCCGTCCCTGGCCTATGCTGTTGCATCTCTGCGTATTGCAGGATTCTGTTGGTTCAGGATTTGGAGAGCGAGAGTCGCTGACAGAGGCAGCAATTACACCCACGCATTGAGGGGTACCACATGGAGAGATACTGAGTGATAGCACCAGTGTGCAGGAAGATTTCAGGATGAAACCATGGTGGCAGAAGTGGTTCTGATGCAGTGCGCACTGTTACCAGTACTCAGGGAGGAGTCAGCTATTGTAATGGGATGGTACAGTGCTGGGACAAGTGCCCTGGTCAATCACATGACCAGCTTTATGCAGATTGCTTTACATTGATTCAGACGAGCAGGGCCAGTGCTCAGCTGAAAGGAAATTCCCAATTCCATAGAGAAGGTTTGAAATATTGAAACATGGGGCTGTGGCTGAGGATAAACAGGAAGAGACTGAGTTTAACTAAAATTGTACATCAGCAGATAGGTTTGTGACAGGAAATTGTTATTTAAAAAGTAAATTACTGTTTCTTAATTTGAATGCACAAAACATTTTCAAATAAGTGATATGTACGTGTGCCCGTGATTTCTATGTAATCGCCATCAGGGACACATCATCACAGAGTGAACAAAAAGATAGGGCATCAATATTCACGGTTACACAACATTGTGGAAAGCAAGGAAGAATGGGAAGCAGGATGGGGAACTCTCATCTTTCGGAATAACTATTAGGATTACCAAGAAAATATGTGACCTCAGATTATGAAGGAGTATGAATCCAAATTCTGGGTAATAAGGGTCAGAGTACAGAAGTGGAAGGACAGTGTAAAGGCCCCTTTGCAGCATCAATTTGTTAGACACTGCATTAACAGGGAATTATTGGAATTTGCAGCAAAGACACCGGGATATTTGTGAGGGGATTCAATTCTCCTATCTCACCATCTCATTGGTGATGGGTCACAGACGAGGTTGACTCTCTCCCACTCTCAGGGGGGAGTCTGTCGGTGGCTGTACAGACTGATGTGACCTTGTTGGGGCAGAAGGTGGCCGTGGGAAGGCGGTGGGTGGGGCGTTGGCGTGTCAGTGCGCTCCTTGTGTTATTTTCTCCTGGATTCCCTTTTTTCCCCACAGCATGTCTCGATGTGTTCAACACCTTCCCAATGCTCCTCCCCCACTTTGGACGGTCTTGGCCCAGTAATTCCCAGGATTTACCAGATTTGATTAAGCGATGCTTAGAAGATAAAATAAAGCCAAACAATGCTTTAGAAATATTGAAGTATTTGTTAAAGGGATCGCTAGGGGTCTACTCGCAGGAGGAGAGTAGTAGGAAGAGGTAACATTGTCAGGGTTTAATCAGATGATAGGAACAGGGAGAATTGATGGTGCTGAAGGTGGTGAGAGTGTTCCAGAGACGGGCAAGGGCCTGAACAATGTTACACAGCCAGTACGAATTGCTACAGCTGGAGGGGTTTGCAGTGGTAGCAATTGAAGTATGTATTTTTATTAATTCATTCATGAGCTGAGGATGTCAGCGGTTAGACCAGCATACATTACCCCACTGCTAATTGCCCTGAGGGTAGCTCAGGGTCAGCCATATTGTGGGTCCGGAGTCAGATGTGAGCCAAACCAGGTAAGAATATCAGATATCTTTCCCTCAAGGACATACATGAACAAGTTGAGTTTTTCCACATAATCAACAATGCTTTTATTGTGGCTTCATTAATGCCCTGCACAGACACAACATGACATCCCAACTCATACTCTGACCAATGAAGGTAACCATCCCAAACGCCTGCTTCACCAGCCTGTCTACCTGTAACACCACGTTCAACGAATTGTGTACCTGCATCCCTGGGTCACTGATTGACAACACTACCCAGGGCCCGAACATTAACTGTACAAGTCCCACCCTGGTTTGACTTCGCAAAATGCAACATCATGCTTTTCTCGACCTGCTATTTCTAACCTCACTGGCCCAGCAGTACTGTTGACCCCATTGTACTCTTAGGTAACCGTCTTCATTGTCCACTTTACCACCAATTTCAATGTCACTCACCAACTTGCTAACCATGACTCCTGTATTATCATCCAAACCGTTTATATAAATGATGCACAGCAGTGACCCAGCACCGAACCCCATGACACACCGTTGGTCACAGGTCTGCAGTTTGAGCAGTAACCCTCAATGAACACACTCTGTCACCCACCCTCAATCCTATTTTGTATCCAGTTGGTGAGTGGTCCCTGGTTGTTTATGATCTAAACTTATTAACCATTCTGCCATGCAATGTATCGTAAAAGGCCTTGCTAAAGTACATGGAGACATCATTCACTGCTCTTACTTGATCTATGATTTGTCTACCTACACAAACACTCAGGTTTGTGAAACATCATCGTCCACACACAAAGCCACGCTGAATATCGCTAATCATTCCTTGCCTTTCCTGACAAGGTCCTGGGGATTTATCCATCTTTAAGCGTTTCAAGACATCCAGTACCTCTTCCTCTGTAATATGGTAATTTTTCAAGATGTCACCATCTGCTTCCCAACATTCTATATCTCCCATGTCCTTCTCTACAGTAAACACTGAGGGCTGGCACGGTGGATCAGTGGTTAGCACTGCTGACTCAGCGCCAGGGACTCAAGTCCGATTCCCGCGTCGGGCAACTGTCTGTGTGGAGTTTGCATGTTCTCAGCGTTGGTGTGCTCCAGATTCCTCCCACAGTCCGAAGATGTGCAGGTCAGGTGAAGCGGCTATGCTAAATTGTCCGTAGTGTTTGGTAAAGGGGTAAATGTGAGGAGAATGGGTCTGGGTGGGTAGCTCTGAGTGTCGGAGTGGACTTGTAATACCGAAGGGCATGTTTCCACACTGTAAGTAGTTTAATCTAAAAACAAACTTATTTAGTATCTCCTGCAGCTCCACATGCAAGCTGCCTTGCTGATCTCTCTAGTTACCCTATTGTCATTTCTGTATTTGTGAAAAACCTTTTGAATTTGCTTAGCCCTATTTGCCAAAGCTATCTCATGTCACCTGCTCGCCCTCATTATTTCACACTTTAGTACACTCTGAATGTCTTTCTAAGGATCCACACCATCTCTCCTGTCTATACCGACATATGCTTACTTCTTTTTCTTAACTGAAATCTCAATTTCTCTCATCATCCAGCAAACAATACGCTTACTGGTCTTTCCTTTCACCCTGACAGGAAGATGTCTCCTGTATCTGGGCTGCTGTTCACATTGTTGAAGGCTTCCCAATTCCCAGTGATAAATGTTTCATTCTCTCAAAATGGAAACTCCCCAATTCCTGCATCTCCAGAAAATGTCACTTGAAAGTAATGACAAAATAAAGAACTTTCCAAAGGTGAGCCCTGGTCAGTAATGTAGAACTGGAGGTCACCACATGCATGGAGAGTGCTTTGTACCAGAGCAGCACAGACAGAATGGGCAAATAGATTCACATCTGAACTCCCATCTCCCAGCCAGGGAACCTGAAGGGTGCACAGCCATTCTGTAGAGTTATGCAGATATCAGGAGTATTGCTGTGGCAAAAAGAGGCTTCAGTAATTTGGAGGGATAGATACTAATAAAGGAGGTTACAGAGCTGAGGAAGATTGTCGGGTCTTGAAGAGGTTTCCCAGTTTACGAGTGTTGTCGGTATTGGAGGAAGTTACCAAGGTAGCGAGAGTTTAAGATTGAAGGATTCCACAGACAACCTTTACAGGGATAAAGGCAGGATTCGTGTCAGTGTGGAGGAGCAGAACAATCTTGGGGTCCACGCCCACTGATCCCTCAAAGCTGTCATTCGAGTTGATAGCCTTGTTCAGAAGGTGTATGGTGTGTTGGCTTTCATTAGCAAGTTTAAGAGCTACGAGGTTATGCTGCAGCTCGATCGAGCCCTGTTAGATAACACGTGGTATACTGTATTTACTCCTGGTTGACTCATTATGAGAAAGATGTGAAAGCTTTACGGAGGGTGCAGAAGAGGTTTATGAAGATGCTGCCTGGACTGGAGGGGAGACCATGTGAAGAAAGATTGAGGGAGTTAGGGCTATTCTCATTGGAATGAAAAAGGATGAGAGGTGACTTGATAGAGGTAACGAGATGATTTAAGTCCGAGATAGAGAGGATAACCAGATACTTTTCCCATTGCAAAAGTGGAAATTGTGAGGGAGCATAAATTGAAGGTATTTGGAGGAAGGTTTACAGGAGATGTCAGAGGTGGGTTCTTTACACCGTGCAGGAGGTGCGTAGAATGCACTGTCAACAGTGGTAGTAGAGTCCGATACATTAGGGATATTTAAGCAACTCTTAAGATAACCAAATGGATGAGGATAAAATGTAGGGTCTGTAGGATAAAAGGTCAGCACAACATTGTGGGTCGAAGTGTCTGTACTGCACTGTACTATACTGTTCTACGTTCTTAATGGGAGGGTTACAATGGTACAAAGAGGTTTCAGAAAGCTGGAGAGGATAGTATCTGAGTGAAGAGACACCAATAGGAAGGTTAGCTCGGATCGTCAGAAGTAACAGAGACAGCGATTGTCTGATCTGGAGCAGACAACCCAGACTGGGAGGGGTGTGAGGATGGGATATGGTTTCACAGGGAGGACCATAGAGTCACAAGGTGTTATAAAAATGTGGAGAATAGTAGGGTCTGCTGGAGTTAATGGAGATGGGGAGGTTGCGAGGGATGTTGGCAGGGATAAGGATGTTGATAGGATGGGGTGGTTTACACAGATAGGAGTGTTTTAGGTGAATGGAGCAGATTGTGGGAATCAAGACGGTTTTATAGATTAGAAGAACACACAGATATATGGAGGGTAGTCGTGACCAAAGATGTTTATAGCTATAGAAAGGCATTGGTTCTGCAGGTTATTTAGATATAGAGGGTGTGGAATCTGACGTTTTTACCAGAAGATAAGGTTAGCAATTTTAGTTGGAGACAGTTTCACAGGTAAGGGAGCATTAGTAACTTCCTCCAGTTCAGTCTAAGTGGGAAGGTTTGTAGGGGAGCGTGACATTTACACAGATAGGGCTGTAAGAGCTGGAGAAGGTTATGGAGATGAGTAGATGGACGGAGAGACTGCAGGAGCTTACATTGACAGGGTGGAAGATAGCCACGGGCGGAGGTTACACAGATAGTGAATCTTTCCGGAATTGGATCGGGAGAGTAACAGGCATTGCAGTCAGGTCTACAGATCGGGAATGCTGCAGGGACCTGAAAGGATTGTAGGGTCCCCACAGATTGATCGTGTCTTTTGGACTCGAACAAAAGATACGGACAGCTTCACTATGCTGTTTTCATTTTCCTGACCAGAGCTTCAATATCCCCCATCAGCCAGGGATCGTTTAACTTGCCAGCATGTCCCTTTACTCTAACAGGCCCTGGATTCTGGAGATCACAATTATAAAAGCCCATTTGCCAGTAATTCATTTTCCTTCAAACAGACTCACCCAGTTGATGGTAACATGATGTGGAGGAGCTTGTGTTGGACTGGGATGGACAATGTTAAAAATCACACATCACCAGCTTACAGCGGGTTTATTTGGAGGCACTAGGTTTCAGAGCGCTGCTTCTTCATCAGGTGGTTGCGGAGCACAGTTATTAGGCACAGATTTTATAGCAACAAGATTGCAGTGTCATGGAATGTAATACCAAACAAATTTAGTTTATGTTTTCATCTTTTAGAATGATCACCTGCGCTTTGAAAGCAGGTGCTTTGAAATAAACCTGTTAGACTATAACCTGGTGTTCTGTTATTTTGAATTCACTCAAAACAATCTGTGCTTGATCCTGCCGAATGGCCCCAAACCTGGCCCGACTCCAGTTTAAGACCTTAATCTGAGGACCTGTCTGATCTATTTCCATAACAATTTTAAAACGAAGGCAGTTGTGGTCACTGGACCCAAAGTGCTCTCCGACTGTCACTTGCCCAACCTCCGTTTCTGAGGAGAGGTCCAGTGTTGCACCCACCTGAGTAGAGTGAGGCCCTTGATATATTTATCTGGGAAATTTTCTTGTACACATTTGACAAATTCCAACCCATACGGGTCTTTTACACTCTGGGTGGTCCAGTCCGTACAGAGGAAGTTAAAATCTCTAACCAATACTACCCTATTATTTCTATAGGTACCTGCAATCTCTCTTAACATCAGCTCCTCTCGTACCCGCTGGCTATTTGGGGGTCCAGAACACCATCCCAGCAGACTGACCATTCCCTTTTTGTTTCTAACTTCTCAGCATATGACCTCATTAAATCACCCAGAAAGAGTATCCTCTCTAAGCACTTTTGTTCTGCCCTCCTCTATCAAAAGGACAACTCCCCCTCCTCACTTACTTGGCCTTCTGTCACGCCTGTAGCTTCTGTATCCTGGAACACTGAGCTGCCAGTCCTGCCCTTCTCTCAGCCATGTTTCTTTTATGGCTATAATATCACAGTCCTCCAGAGACAATCCATGCTTTCAGTACATCTGCTTTCCCAGTCAGGCCTCCTACTTTGAAATAAATGAACTTTAAACCAGAAGGCTTTTCCCTCCCTTGACTGTGCCCCTGGATATCCTGGATAGAAAAATGCTCTCGATTGGCTGATGCATTTTTCCCTTGACTGGTCAATGGGCCCTTTCTTACTCAGAGTCCAAAGCCCTGCCAAACAGTTTAAACCCTCCGGGGTAAGACAAACAAATCTCCCCCCAAGGGATACTGTTGCCCCTCTGGTTCAAGTCAAACCCGCCCCCACCCCCTCCACTTTTTCAGGTCACCTCTATCCCATAAGAGATCCCAATGATCCAAGAACTGAAAGCTCTGCCCGCCTCCACCAGCTCCTCAGCCACGTATCCATCTGGCCGATCTTTCTATTTCTATCCTCATTTGCATGTGGCACTGGGAATATTCTAAAGATCACAACCCTTGAGGTAATGCTTTTTAACTTCTTTCCACACTCCCTGTATGTATTTTACAGGATCCCATCCCTTTGGCTAACTACATCATGTGTACCATTGTGAACAATGACCTCTGGTATTTACCCTGTCACTTCAGAATGTTCAGTAACCGCTCAGAGACACCCATTACCTGGTACCTGGAGGGCAGCACACCATCCTGGGGGTCTCTTTTGCAGCCTAGTAATCTCCTGTCTGTCCCCTTCACAACTGAATCTCCTATCAGTATCACGATCATAAGAGAGGATCTGACAAACAGAGACTGGGAGGACTATCTGCAGTTTGGTCTATGTTTGGAAAGTGGGAGCCAGGGACATCAACACCAATTAGCTCGATGTCAGTGATGTATACGTTCTTGGAAGCGATTCCGCGGGAGAGGATTTATGTGCATTTCCAAAGGCAAGGATTGATTAGGGATAATCAGCACAGCTTTGGAATGCTGCGTAGAATTCTGATCATCCTGATTTAGGATGCATTTCCTGAAACTGTAAATCTTTGACCAAGATGTCAAAGTTCAATGTTCAATGAGGCTATCCATGTGTGGAACCACAGGAGATGGGCAAATGTCTAAATGAATGTTTCATGTCAGAACGTACTGTGGACAAAGACTAGGAAACAAAGGTAAGAAACAGTGATAGCTTGTAAAGAGTCCCCATTGCACAAGATGTGGTGCTGGAGGTCTTAGAACACAAAGGTAGAGAAAGCCCAAGTGTATCCCAGAACATTGTGACATAGTTGTGGCAGGGACCCGAGCAGGGATATTTGTGTCATTATCTTTCGCATTTCCACTGGGCACAGGTGGCTGAGGGGTGACCTTATGAAGGTTTAGAAAACCATGAGGGGTACAGGTAAGTTGATTAACCAACGTCTTTACCCCAGGGTACTAGAGTACATAACTAGATGGGATTGAACTGTAAAAGGAGAAGGCATTAGCAATTCTGGAAATTGTGAAAATAGATAAATCCCCTGCGCTGGATCGGAATTATCCTTGGATTCTCTTGTAAGCCAGGAAGGAGATTGCCGAGCCTTTGGATTTGATCTTTATGACATCATTGTCTGCAGGAATAACGCCAGAAGGTTGGAGGACAGCAAATGTTGTCCCCTTGACCAAGAAGGGAAGTAGAGACAACCCTGGGTAATTATAGAGCTGTGAGCCTTACTCTGATTGTGGGTAAAGTGTTGGAAAGGCTTGTAAAAGCTAGCATTTATAATCATCTGGAGGTGAATAAGTTGTTGATGGATAATCAGCACGGTTTTGTGAAGGGTAGGTCATGCCTCACAAACCGTATTGACATATTTGAGAAGGTGACCAAACAGGTGGATGTGGGTAAAGCAGATCTTGGTAGTGCAGATGAACAGAGAGATCACTGTCCATGTACATAGATCGTTGAAAGTTGCCACACAGATTGATAGAGTTGTAAAGAAGGTATACAGCATGTGAGCTTTTATTGGTACAGGGATTGAGTTGAGGAGCCATGACATAATGCTGCAGCTGTACAAAACACTGGTGCAGCCGCATTTGGAGTGTTGCCTATGGCCCAGGTCACCGCAATACAGGAAGGATGTGAAAGATTTGGATAGAGTTCAGAGGAGCCTTACTAAGATTTTACCGAGTCTGGAGTGAAGGTCTTATAAGGAAGGCTCAGGGACTTGAATCTGTTTCTGTTCGCGAGAGGACCTTTGAGGACAATTATTTGAGACACATAAGATAATTTTAGAGTTAGATGGGTTGGACATTGAGAGCCTTTTCCCTCGGATGGCAATGCCAAGAACGAGGGCAGACAGCTTTAAATTGAGGTAGATATTAATATTAATAAATAGATATGGGACAGATGCCAGAGGTAGGTTCTTTACTCAGAATAGTCAGGGCATGGAATGCATTGTCTGCAACAGTAGTAGACTCGCCAACTTTAAGGGCATTTAAATGGTCATTGGATAGTTATATGGACGAGAATGGACCGGTGTTGGTTACTTGGGCTTCAGATTGGTTCCACAGGTCGGCGCAACATCGAGAGCCGAAAGGCCTGTACTGCACTGTCATGTTCTGTGTTCTAGAGCGTATAGATATGAGATGGGAGAGGAAGGACTTATATGGGATTGGAGGAGAACATTTTTCACACAGAGGATGGTGCAGGCATGGAATGAGTTTCCAGGAGAAGTAGTAGAGAAAAGTACAATAACAACATGTAAAAGACATTTGGGCAGGTATATGGAGAGGAGAAGGTTTGAAGGGATATTGGACAAGTGCAGGGAAACATGACTCGGTCAGGTACTCTGGTCAGCACGGACTAGTTGGACCAAAGAAACCGTTTCCGTGCTGCATGGCTCTGTCTCCAGTTAATGGAGGAGGAGACGACCGAGATAAGGCATGTTGTAGGCACTGAAGCAAGTTACAGCGATAGGGATGGTAGTCTGGAATGCAGTACGTTTCAAATATGTGGAGGGATTATTGGGGAGGGAGGAGATTACAGAGATAGGAACTGTTATAGGAATTACAATTTTTTGAAAACACTGGACCAAAAGACATGCCACAGATACAGTGTTGCAGAGTAGTGAGTCTTAGTAAAACAGAACCTACAATAGGGGTGGGGATTGAGACTGGGGTGTGTCTGTACTGTGGTCCCCCTCCAGCACTATATCTGTGCCATGTCTTGTTAGCCCATGTTTGGAGCTCTCTCATTTCTCTCTGCTCTGTGCACTGAGCGATCCTACCTCACTGCAGAATTTATTGAAGGCTCCAGATCTCCCTTCCCTTTGTCTCTCTGGCTGACCAACCATCTTCAATGTGGTGATGGAGGAGGCACCTAGCAGTTGGGAAGTCTATTGAGTCAAAAACTTCCTGAGTATCTACAGGAGATAGAGAAATAGACAGAATGGAAAATTCAATAGATGCACTGAAGGGTACACATGGAGAATGTGTGAGTAAGTCACACAGAGATCTGGAAAATCCCAGGCTCCGTCGCTGGCCTGTGCTGCTGCGTCTCTCTGGAGTGGAGAATTCTGTTGGCTCAGGATCTGGAGTAGCTGCAAGAGCGAGACACAGTAACAGAGACTGCAGTTAGACCCACACAGTGAGGGATACCACATGGAGAGATACTGAATGATAACCCCAGACTGCTGGAAGATGTCAGTATCAAACAATTGTGTCGGAAGAATGGGTTTTGCTTCATTATGCACTGGTATAACCGGTCAGGAATGATCAATCTGTGAGCAGGTGAAGTTATGGCAGAATGGTATTATTGCTAGAGCATGTATCCAAACCTCAGCTAATGTTCAGGGGAGACAGGTTTGAATCCCACTATCAGAAATGGGGGAATTTTAAATTGATAATTTTTAAAAAACATGCAATTAACAATTCATGAATAAGTATGAAGCCAGTGCTTTTGTCCAAAATAATCTTTGCTCATCAAAATACACTGGTCCTTTCGAGAAGGATATCTGCCCATCCTTATGTGGTCTGCACAACATACCCACAGCAAAGTGTTTGCCTCTCAATGACCCTCTGCAATGGCCGAGCAAGTTACTGAGCTCAAGGGCATCTCGGGATGGGCAAGAAAGGCTGGTCAGCCAGAGGCACCCACATCCCACGAGTAAATAAAAACAATCCCATTGCACTGGGCCCCAGTGGAATCATGATGGGACCAGTGTCCTGGCCAACCATGTCGGTAGGTTTATGGACAGATCTTTAAGCTGTCATGGAGGATGCAGGGACAGGCTTCAGGAGAAAGGAGCATTCCAAATCCAAAGAGAAAAAAGTGAAGCATCAGAACAGCGTAAGGATGTTAATGAAGACAAGCAGAAAGGAACAGGAAGGCACAGAGTTTAACTAAAACCGCACATCAGTGAATAGGTTTGTGACAGACGATTGTGGGAAAGAGTGAGTTATGTTTTTTTGGAATGGACAAAGAATCTTCAATAAGATAGATGGATTTGTGACACAGAGATAAATGGGATTTAGACACCAGAGAGACATGGTTTCAGGATGAATAAAAGGTGGAACATAAATATTTCACAATCTTGCAGGATCCAAGGCAGAATGGTGAAGGATGGTTGGGTAACGCTGACAGAAATGGGTAATAAAGGCATTACAGAGAAAGCATTTGGCTGTAGATCATGAAGTAGAGTCAGTCTGAATGTAAATTCTGGCTACTACTTGCTAAGGGCACAAGCAGCAGAGCAGTTTTTAATCACCGAACAGCATTTCATTGTTCATCACTGCATTAAACAGGAACTCACTGGAATTTGTAACAAAGGCATTGTGATAATTTTGGGAAACTTCAATATTCACATAATCTGGGATAAGCTCACTGACAGCAGTGATATTCGAAGAGGAGTTCGGAGAACTTCTTTTTCCTCAGTGTTTCTTGAAATGACACATTGTGCAACTGGCGACGGACATAGCTATCCCAGAGCGACCGTGTTCTGGTGAAGCTGAGTGAATGAGTAATGTCACACTCAGAGATCCTCCGGGAAATTGGGATAAACTGAAATTAAATTAATTATAAAGGTTTAACGTGAATCACAAAATGGACAAGATACAACTAGAAACAAAATAACCAATTTTCACGAGTTTGAGAGGAGAACAGAGCAAGGGTTAACAGGATGAACAGACTGAAATGTGTGTCTGTAAACGAATAGTTGAAAACACTTGAAGAACTGTGTAAAACATTCAATAAAAGGACATTCCATTGAAAAGGACAGTCAAAACCTCAGTAAGAAATTCCCACCTGTCCCTCACTCAGGACAATTTGGACCATATTAGATTATCAGGCTCAGAAGATCACCAAAAGGTACGAACAATTCTAAAGCGAGAGAGCGTTTATGCAGTAAGTGTTAGAGGGAACTGTCTGCTTGAAGGAGGGGGGCAGTGGGAAGGGGAATCATTGTCAGGGTTTGATGAGATGATAGGAACAGGGAGAGGTGAAGGTGCTGGAGGTGGTGAGAGCATTACTGAGAGTGGTCAGGGCCTGAACGGTGTTACAAAGCCAGTATGGATTGCTGCAGTTGGAGGGGTTTGCAGAGGTAGGGAGGGGCATGTGTATTTTTATTCATTCATTCATGGGATGTGGGTGTCACTGCCTGGACCAGCATTCTTTGCCCTCGCTGCTAATTACCCAGAGGGCAGCTCAGAGTCAGCCATATTGCTGTGAGTCTGGAGTCACGTGCAGGCCAGATCAGGTTAGAATGTCAGTTGTCCTTCCCTAAAGGACGTAAGTGAACCAGATGAGTGTTTCCTACTGATCAACAATGCTTTTACGGTGGCCTCACCAATGTCCACCATGACATGACATCCCAACTTCTACTCTCAATGCTCTGCCCAGTGAAGGTAAGCATCCCAAATGCCTGCGTCACCAGCCTGTCTACCTGTGACACCACTTTCAAAGAACTGTGTACCTGTATCCCTGCGTCTCTGACTGACAACACTACCCAGGGCCCGAACATTAACTGTACAAGTCCCACCCTAGTTTGTTTCACCAAAACGGAACACTTCACATTTATCTAATTAAACTCCATCTGCTATTCTTCAGCCCACTATCCCAGCAGTACTGTTCATCCTGTTGTATCACAGAAACCTTCTTCACTGACCACTTTACCACCAATTTCAGTGTCACCCAAAACAATTACTTACCAGGAAACCAATATTCCCATCCAAACCATTTATCCAAATGACAAACAACAGTAGACTGACTACATCTTCAGTCAGAAGAACAATATATCTCCCATCTCCCTCTATCTCCTACCATGAAGTAGATTCTACATCCAGTTGACTAGCTCCTCGTGGATGCCGTATCCATTTACCTTGATTGGAATGTATTACCCAGTTTATCACAAGGAACGTAGAACACAGAACAGTTCAGCACAAGGCCCTTCGGTCATCAATGTTATGCCAACCTTTTATCCTCCTCTAAGATCAAACTAACCTACATACATCTCATTTTACTATCATCAATGCACCTTTCCAAGAGTCCTTTAAACGTCTCTCATGTATCTAACTCTACTACCACCACTGCAATGCATTCGACGCACCCACCACTCTGTGGAGAACCAAACTCTGAAACCTCCCCTTAACCTTCTTCCAAACACCTTAACATTATACACCCTTGTGACAGCCATTTCTGCCATGGGGGAAAAAAAAACTCTTTCACTGTTCACTCTCGCTGTGCCTCTCATTATCTTTTTCAGCTCAACCAAGTCGCCCCTCACCCTTCTTCACTCCAATGAGAAAAGCGTTTGCTCCCTCAACCTTTCTTCATAAGAAATCGCCTTCAGACCAGGTAAATCTCCTCTTTACCCTCTCTAAAGTTTACACTTCCTTCCAGTAATGAGTGGACCAGAACTGAACACAATATCTCAGTGTGGTCTAAGCAGAGCTCTATAGAACTACAGCATAGTCTCACGGCTCTGAAACGCAACCCCCCAGCTAATGAAAGCCAACACAACGTATTACTTCTAAACAACCCCATCAGCTTGGGTGGCAACTTTGAGGGATCTATGGACATGGAACCAAACATCCCACTTTTACTCTACACTGCGAAGAATCCGGCTTTTAACCCAGTGTATTCAGAATCCAAGTTCGACCATCCAAAATGAATCATTGCACACTTCTCCAGATTGAACTCTATCTGTCACTTATCAGCCCAGCTCCGCACCATATCAATGCCCCATTGCAACCAGCAACAGACCCCCATGCTATCCACCACTCCACCAACCTTTATATCATTGGCAAACTTACGAACCCATTTTTCCCCTCCCACATCCAAGTCATTTATAAAAATCATAAAGAGCATGGTTCCAGGAAATGATCCCTGCAGGACACGACTGATCACCAAGCTCCATGGTGAATGCTTTCCATCTATCATCACCCTCTGTCTTCTATGGGCCAGGAATTCAGTATCCAGACAGATAGGTTTCCCTGTATCCCATGCCTCTGTACTTTCTGACTGCTGAGAGGTAATGAGGTGCTGTATGATAGGATGGAGGAGTGCTGTGGGGACTGCAGAATGTTACAGTGATATCATGTGATGGAGAAGCTGAAGGGTAGGTCAGTAAGGGCTGGATGTTACAGACAGAGTGGACTGTAGGTGCTGGACAAGATGACAGACGTAAGGACTCTGTGGCGTTGTGGGGATAGTGGACATGACACTAAGTTTCAAAGTCATTTTGGAAAGAGATAAGGATCGTGCAGAAGTGAAGCTACCAAATTTGGGGAAGCCCCCTAATTATTAGAATATTACTGTCACTTGGCATTATCACTATCATGAGACAGCATCTGGCAAACACAGACTTGGAGGAATTATTTGCAGTTGGGTTCATATTCGAAAAGAGGAAGTACGTTAAAGTGATACCGTGAGAATTCAGGGCCAGTGTGTTCCCTGAAGAATGAATGACAGAGGCAGTAACTCCAGCGAATACTGCTAAAGTGATATCGTGAGCTGGATAAAGCAAGTACAGTGCAATGAAAACAGGCAAAGCCCTTTAATAGAAAGAAAATGCAAGGGGTCGTTAAAAATGAGGGTCAAAGAATGGGCATGAAATATCCTTGGCAGATATTGTTAAGGAAAGGCCATAAGGTATTTTATCAATACAATTAGAGCAAGAATATTACCAGTTGAAGAGCGGGGCCTGTTAGACACCTAATGGACAATCTGCGCATGGAGCCAGAGGAAGGAGGTGAGGTCTTCAATGAATACTTCCCACCTGTATTCACTCAGGAGAAAGGCATTATAGCCAGGGATTTGAATTGGGATGCTGAGGTTTTCGAACATGCTAAGATCAATAAGGAGGCGGTATTAATTTTTTTCACAGGCATAAAGGTGGAGAAATCCCCAGTGCCCAATGAAATATATCCCAGGCTGCTATGGGAGATATGGGAGGAGATTGCTGGAGTCTTGGTGGATATATTTAATATTTTGCTGGCCACAGGTGAAGTGCCGAATGACTGGAGGATCGCTAATGTGGTTCCTTTGTTCAAGAAGGGCAGCAGGGATAGGCCAGGTAATCATACAGATTACATAGATAGTCTGACAGCAGTGGGAGGGAAATTTCTGGAAACAATTCTGAGGATGTATCAACACTTGAAAAGGTAGGGATCAACTCGGCTGAGTCATCACGGATTTGGCAGAGGAAGATACTGTCTGAGGAATTCAGTTGCGTTTTTTTTTAAATGGTCTCTCAAAATGTTGATGAGGGCAGTGCAGATGATGTGGTTTATATGGAATTCATTAAGGTCTTTGACAAGGTCTCACATGGAAGGCTTGCCCAAAAGGGAAGCGCCACTGGGATTCAAGGCAAGTTGGTAAATTGGATACACAATTGGTGGATAAACTTTTTCGTGTTTGATTTCCTTTCACCAGCAGATGTACCACAGGGATCTGTGCAGAAATCATTGCTGATTATTCTATCGAATAATAACTTCGATGTGCAAGCAGAAGGAATCATGGGTCGGTTTGAAGATGACCTGAAAGGTTGTCCACAGTGAGGAGGATGGTCTCTAGCTACAGTCTGATGACAATTAGATGATAATCTGAGCAGACTTTAGTTCTGATCAATGTGAGGTCGTACCCTGTGGGAGGTATGATAAGCGATAAGACATAATGAATGGTTGGCCCATGCGGAGCACTGAGGAACACAGGGACCTTAGTGGACAAGTCCCAAGACCCTGTAGTTGTCAGCTCAGGGAGACAGGGTGGGAAAGGCACCTGAACTGGCAGCAGGAGGTGGGGGGACCCATATCCTGGTGTGGCGAATTGTTAGAGCTGATTGAGAGGATATAAACGAGTCTGGCAGGGTGTTGGACCTTAAACAGTCGTAAGGCAAGAAAGAATCCTGCGACTAGAGCACACGTTAAAGAGAGCAATTTCAACAGATAAGGCAGCAAAAACATAGCAGGAAATGGGGGGAAACTGATGATTAAACTACATTTATTTCAATAAAAGAGGCCTGAGAGATGAACTCAGGACATGGATTTGAACATGGGACTGGGAGATAATAGTTATTACAGAAACACAGCTGAGTGAGGGGCAGGACTGTCAACTCATTGTTTCAAGTTAGAGAGACTGCAGGAAGCATCAAAGGGAGGCAAGAGAGGACGCTTGGTGGTGGATTTCGATTGCATTTGTCACCACATCAGTACTTAGAGAGGATATTCCTGTGGGATTATCCAGTGAAGCCATGTTAGTAGAAATGAGAAATAAGAATTGGCCATCACTCTGACACGATTGTCCTACTGATCCCCAATAGTCAGAGGCAGACTGAGGAAAAATATGTCGGGAGGTCTCAAATATCAATCATAATAATAGGGCTGTTATGGTAGGGGTTTTTGAACTTTCCAAACCTAGACTGGGACTGCCAGTGTTCAGCATTTGCAAGGGAGGAATTTGGTAATTGCGTTCCAGCAAACTCTTAGTCAATATGTAAATGGCCTGAGAACAGAAATGGGCAAAACCTGACCTCCCCTTGGGAAACAAGGGGACTGAGGTGTCAGTGGGAAAGCACGTTGCCAAAGTGACAACAGCTCTACTAGTTTGAAAACAGCGATGGAAAAGGACAGGGTTGGTCCACAGGTTCAAGTTATAAAATGGGGCCAGACTAATCTTGATCGTATTGGGCAGGAACTTTCAAAAGGTTACTGGGGAGTCTATTTGAAGGGAAAGGGAAGTCTAGCAAGTGAGAATATTTTAAAAGTGAGATAAATTGAGCGATCAGCGCCAGCATGTACCTGTTTGTGGGCAGCTCAATGGTGACAGCATTAGGAAACATTGGCTGTATACTGAAGGTCTGGTCAAGGAAAAGGGGGCACATGTCAGGGATAGCCAGCTGGATCAAGGGAATCCCCGAGGATCACAGGGGCTGTAGGAATACACTCTGGGTATAAATCAGGATTGCAGAATGGGGACATCAAATAGCATCAGCAGAGAAGGATAATGAGAATCCAAAAGTGATTGTATAAAATATTATAAGTAAACGAGTACCTCAGGCCAAAATAGAGGCCCTTAAAGATCAATGAGGTAATTCATGTGTGGAACTGCAGGATATTTACTAAGACCCTAAACAACTTTTTTTACTCCAGAACTTACTGTGGACAAAGACTGGGAAAATCAGGGAACAAGAGTAATATGTTAAACCACAATTGGAGTTCTCTGTAATTCCAGTCACCTTACTATAGGAACGATGCTGTGAAACTTGAAAGTGCTCAGAAAAGAATCACAAGATGTTGCAGGATTGTTGCTGAATAAGCTGGGGTTATTTTCCCTGGACCATTGGAGACTGAGTGGTGACCTGACAGAGGTTTATATAAACATGAAATGTATGGATTGGGTAAACATTCAAGGTTTTTTCCCAGGGGTTGGGGAGCCCAAAACTCGAGGGCATAGGTTTAATGTTAGAGGGGAAAGGGTTAAAAGGGATTGACGGGACAGCTTTTTCATGCACATGGTGATGCGTGTGTATGGAATGAGCTGACAGAGAAAGTAGGAGACACTGATACAATTACAACATTTAAAAGGTATCTGGATGAGTATATGAATAAGAAGGGTTTTGAGGTACGTGGGCCAAATGTTGGGACATGGGATGGATGAATTTAGATCTTCTGGTCAGCATGGATGAGTTAGACCGAAGGCTCTGTTTCCATGCTGTTCATCTCTGTGACTTGAAAAGAGTGCATGTTATAGAAGAGGTGGTGCTGGAGGTTTTACAACACAAAGGTATGGAAAGCTCTAGGACCTCATTAAGTGTATCACTGCACATTGTGTGATGCTAGGCAAGAAATTGTGGGACCCCGAGTAAAGGTATTTGTACAATTGACAGACATGTGTGATGTGCTGGAAGGCTGGAGGGTGGAATCGTGGACAGTGAAGGAGGTTTGCTACGATTACAAAGGGATCTTGATGATATGGGTGAATGGGCTGAAAAACTGTGGGAAAACAAACAAGGGTAGAGCTTATACAATTAATGTTAAGGCCTCCGTTAACGTTTTAGAGCAGAGGGACCTCCCGGGTTGAGATACATAATTCTTGAAGTTTGCATCACAGGATTGATAAGACAGTGCTTGGCATGCTTGACTATTGCTCAGTCCATTGAGTGTAGGATTTGGGACGTCATGTTGAGATTGCATGGACATCTGTGAGGCCTCTTCTGCAATACTCTGCCCAGTTCTGGTCACCCAGTTATAGGGAGGCTATTATTAAGCTGCAGAGGGTTCAGAAGAGATTTACCAGAATGTTGCTGGGTATGGAAGGCTTGGGTTCTGGAAAAATGCCTATCCAGCCAGAGTCTTTTTTCACTGGAGCCTGGAGGATGATAGATGACCTGATGGAAGTTTATGAAAAAGATGAGGGATATAGATAGAGTTAATGGCAGTTGCCTTTTCCGCAGGATTTGCGAGTCTGATGTGGAGGGGCCAAATGTTTAAGTTGAGAGGAGGGATATTTTTAAAAAAAGACATTGGGGCAAATTGCTACACAGAGGGTGGTTTGAGTATGGAAAGTACTTCCTGACGAAGGGGTGGATGTGGGTACAATTACAATGTTTAAAATACCTTTGGTTAAGTACGGGAATAGGGAAGGGTTAGAGGGATATGGACCAGCAACAGGCAGCTGGGATGAGTTTAGTTTGAAATCATGTTTGGTACCAACTGAAGGGTCAGTTTCCATGCTGTTCAACAATGACAAGAATATGGTTTTGTTCCATTATTTAAGAAAGGCTGCAATGGAAAGCCATGGAAGTAAACACCAATTAGCCACATGTCGGTGGTGGAAGTGATTCTGCCAGACAGGAGTTACATGCATCTTGAAAGGCAAGGAATGATGAAAGATAGTCAGCACAGCTTTGTGCGTACAAAGTCAGGTCTCACTAACTTGATTGCTTTTGTTGAAGTGGTGACCATACATTGTCTACACCAACGTCAGCAGGGTCTTTGACAGGGTTTAGCATGATATACAGGTTCAGAGGGTTAGATCACAAGGGATTAGGGAGACCTCACCAACTGGATACAAAATTGGCTTGACAGGAGGATTCAGAGGGTGGTGGGAGAGCGTTGTTGTTCAGACTGGTGACCTGTGCCCAGCGGTGTGTTATAAGGATCGGGGCTGGGTCCACTGATGTACATCATCTACATAAACGATTTGGTTGAGAATATAGGAGCCATTGTTTGTAATTTTATGGATGATCAAATTAATGGTGTAGTGGGCAGTGAATACAGTTATCAAAGGCGATCTTGACCAACTGAGCCAGTGGGCCAAGGAATGAAAGATGGAGTTGAATTCAGATGTTGGATTTTGTTAAGACAAATCAGCATGACTAACACAGTTAATGGCAGGGCCCTGGGCAGTGTTGCCGTACAGAGAGAGACCAAGGGCTGCAGTTACATTGTTCCTTGGAAGTGGCAATCACAGGTGGACAGCTTGGAGAAAGCAACATTTAGTACACTTGCCCTCATTGGCCAGCACTTTGATATATGAGTTGGAGATATTTGTAACATTGTCCTAAATATTTCCCTTGTGCAGAGGAGGCTATTGGGTGAACTTTTCAAGGTTTATAAAATCTTGTGGACCCTGAGTAAGGAGCAAAGCCGAGGGGAGGTGAGTCCAAAATTAGAGGGTATCAACGGGAGGTGAGAGAACAAGGATTTAAAGAGGGAGCTGAGGGGCAACAGTATCCACAGAGGATGGTGTATAGACGGAACAAACTGCCAGGGCCACTTGGGAGAAACAAGAACAATTACAATATGGAAAAGACACTTGGACAGGTACATGGGGAGGAGTAGGTTTGAACGGATATGGACCACACAGGCTGAAGTGATTCGTTCAGTTTGGTAAACCTGGTCAGCACGGACTAGTCGGACTGTAGGTTCTGTTTCCGTGTTGCATGCCTCTGTCTCCGGTTACTGGAGGAGGAGACTACCGAGATAAGACATGTTATAGACACTAAAGCAAGTTATAGCGATAGGGATGGTAGACTGGAATACAGTACGTTTCAAATATGTGGAGGGACGAATGAAAGGGAAGGGAGGAGGTTACAGGGGCTGGAACCGATGTAGGAATTACACATTTTTGAAGATACTGGTCAATGAGACATGACGTAGTTACAGTTTTGGAGAGGAAGCGCAGAACAGAAAGATCCCAGGCAGCAGTCCCACCCTCTCGTGGGAGGCCTGCTTTCCCCTTTGTTATACTGATACTCACTAAGACAGGACAGACCTGGATCGATAACGGTGACAATCCCGATGCTGACTCAGTACAAAGTAAGTTAAAGTAGGGGCGGTGATTGAGCCTGGGGTGTGTCTGTACTGTGCTCCCCCTCCAGCGCTGTATCTGTGTCATGTATTGTTAGCCAATGTTTGGAATCCTCTCATTGCTCTCTGCTCTGTGCATGCGAGTGATCTTACCTCACTGCAGGATTTGTTGAAGGCTCCAGATCTCCCTGCACTTTGAAAATGGTTAGACAGCAAGAGACACAATGAGGTGATGGACGAAACACCCAGCAGCTGGGAAGGCTACTGAGTCAGGAACTTCCTAAGTACCTACAGGAGACTGAGAGATAGACAGATTGGGAAATTAGACATATGCAGTGAGGGTTACACAGGGAGAATGATACTGTATCCCACAGAGATCTGGAAAATACCAGTCTCCATCCTTGGCATGTGCTGCTGTGTCCCTCTGGAGTGGAGAATTCTGTTGGCTCAGGATGTGGAGTAGCTGCAAGAGTGAGAGACACTGACAGAGGCAGCAATCAGACCCACACAGTGAGGGAGACCACATGGAGAGATAAAGAGTGATATCACCAGAGTTCAGAATGATTTCAGGATCAAACAAATATGTAGGAAAAACGGGTTTAACTTCATGATGTATCAATGCTCAGGGATGAGCAACCAGTGAGCAGGTGAATTGCTGACCTAGTAGTATTATTGCTAGAGCATGCATGCCAAACCTCAGCAAATGTTCTGTGGAGGCAGGTTTCAATCCCACCATCAGAAATGCAGAAATTTGAAATCAATAACTAAAAGAAAAGGTCATTAACGGTCGATAAATACATATGAAACCATTGCTGGTTTACCAAAAAAAGCCCAAACACTTGTCCTTTCCAGAAGGACATCTGCCCATCCTCACGTCATCTGCACGACATTCCCACAGCAAAGTGTTTGCCTCTCAATGACCCTCTGAAATGACCAAGCACATTACTCAGCTCAAGGGCAGCTAGGGTTGGACAAGAAAAGCTAGTCAGCCAGAGACACCCACATCCCATACCTGATTTAAAAAGATAATCCCTTGGCATGGCCCCACTGGAACCGTACTGTGACCAGTGTCCTGGCCAATCATGTCAGTAGGTTTATGGACAGGACTTCAAACTGACAGAGAGGATGCAAGGACTGGATTCAGGTGAAAGGAGCTTTCCAAAACCACAGAGGAAAGGTGAAGTATGGGAGCAGCATGGGAATGTGACTGAAGACAAGCAGAAAGGAACAGGATGGGACAGAGTTTAACTAAAACTATACATCAGCGAATCGATTTCTGACAGGAAATTGCGGGAAAGAGTAAATTATGTTTTTTTTTGGAATGGGTAATGTCTCTTCAATAAGGTACATTGATTTGTGACAGAGATAAAAGATTTAGACACCAGTGTGACGTGGTTACAGGGTGAACAAAAGGTGGACATAAATATTCAATGGTTCACAATCTTGCGGAAACTCAGACAAAATGGGTAATGCTAACAATAATGGATTACAAAGGCATTATAGAGAAAGCATTTGGCATCAGATCATGAAGTAGAGTCAGTCTGAATGTACATTCTGGCTACAACTTGCCAAGGACACAAACAGCGGAACAGTTTTAGCCACCGAACAGCATTTCATTGCTCATCACTGCATTAAACAGGAACTCCTTGGAATTTTTTAACAAACACATTGTGATAATTTTGGGAATCTTCAATATTCACATATTCTGGGACAGTCACACTGACAACAGTGATATTGGAAGAGGAGATCAAAGAACTTTTTGTCAGTGTTTCTTTGAATAACAAATTGTGCAACTGGCTAGGGACATAACAATCTCAGAGTGATCGTTGTGTGATGAAACTTAGTAAATGAGTAATGTCACCTGGAGAGATCCTCAGGGAAATTGTGATAAAGTGCAGTTTAAAGAAATATAAAGTTTTAATTTGAATCACAGAAAGGACAAGCTACAACTAGAAACAAAAACAGCTAATTACATGGGTTTGAGAGGAGAACTGACCAAGGTAAAGAGGCGAAACCAACTGAAATATGTGCCTGTAAATGAACAGTGGAAAACATTTAAAGCAACAGCGTAAAACACTCAATAAAGGGACATTCCATTGAAACAGACAAAAACTCAGCAAGAAATTCCCACTAGCCCCTCACTCTAAAATGGATCATATTAGAGTATGAGGCTGAGAGGATTACCAAAATGTACTTAAAATCCTGAAGTGAGAGTGTGTTTTAGGAGTAAGTTTTAAATGGATTGCAAGGGTCTGCTAGCAGAAGGAGGGCAGTGGGAAGGGGAATCATTGTCAGCGTTTAATGTCACAAAAGGAACAGGGAGAAGTGAAGGTGCTGGAGGTGGTAAGAATGTTATAGAGAGTGGTCAGGGCCTGAACAGTGTTACAAAGCCACGGATTGCTGCAGCTGGAGGTGTTTGCAGAGGTAGGGAGGGACATATGTATTTTTATTTATTCGTTCATGGGATGAGGGTGTCTTGCTAACTACCTGGAGGACAGGTCAGGGTCAGCCATACTGCAGTCGGTGTGGAGTCACATGTTAGCCATAAGAGCATAAGACCATAAGACATAGGAGTGGAAGTAAGGCCATTCGGCCCATCGAGTCCACTCCGCCATTCAATCATGGCTGATGCGCATTTCAGCTCCACTTACCAGTGTTCTCCCCGTAGCCCTTAATTCCTCTAGACAACAAGAACCTATCAATCTCGGCCTGGAAAACATTTAGCGTCCCGGCTTCCACTGCACTCCGTGGCAATGAATTCCACAGGCCCACCACTCTCTGGCTGAAGAAATGTCTCCGCATTTCTGTTCTGAAATGACCCCCTATAATTCTTAGGCTGTGTCCACGGGTCCTAGTCTCCTCGTCTAACGGAAACAATTTCCTAGCATCCACCTTTTCCAAGCCATGTATTATTTTGTACGTCTCTATTAAGCCTCCCCTTAATCTTCTAAACTCCAACGAATACAATCCCAGTATCCTCAGCCGTTCCTCATATGCTAGACCTGTTATTGCAGGGATCATCCGTGTGAATCTCCGCTGGACACGTTCCAGTGCCAGTATGTCCTTCCTGAGGTGTGGGGACCAAAACTGGACACAGTACTCCAAATGGGGCCTAACCAGAGCTTTATAAAGTCTTAGTAGTACATCTCTGCTTTTATATTCCAACCCTCTTGAGATAAGAGACAACATTGCATTCTCTTTCTTAATGACAGACTCAACCTGCATGTTTACCTTTAGAGAATCCTCGACTAGCACTCCCAGATCCCTTTGTGCTTTAGCTTTATTAATTTTCTCACCATTTAGAACGTAGTCCATGCTTTTATTCTTTTTGCCAAAGTGCAAGACCTCGCACTTGCTCACGTTAAATTCCATTTCCTGGACCACTCTCCCAACCTGTCTACATCCTTCTGTAGCCTCCCCACTTCCTCAGTACTACCTGCCTGTCCACCTAACTTCGTATCATCGGCAAACTTCGCTAGAATGCCCCCGGTTCCCTCATCCAAATCATTAATATATAATGCAAACAGCTGTGGCCCCAGCACTGAACCCTGCGCGACACCGCTCGTCACCGGCTGCCATTCTGAAAAAGAACCTTTTATCCCAACTCTCTGCCTTCTGTTAGACAGCCAATCCTCAATCCATCCCAGCAGCTGACCTCGAACACCATGGGCCCTCACCTTGCTCAGCAGCCTCCCGTGTGGCACCTTATCAAAGGCCTTTTGAAAGTCTAGATAGACCACATCCACTGGGTTTCCCTGGTCTAACCTACTTGTTACCTCTTCAAAAAATTCCAACAGGTTTGTCAGGCATGACCTCCCTTTACTAAATCCATGTTGACTTGTTCTAATCAGACTCTGCTCTTCCAAGAATTTAGAAACCTCATCCTTAATGATGGATTCTAGAATTTTACCAACAACCGAGGTTAAGCTGATTGGCCTATAATTTTCCATCTTTTGCCTTGATCCTTTCTTGAACAAGGGGGTTGCAACAGCCATCTTCCAATCATCCGGGACCTTTCCTGACTCCAGTGACTCTTGAAAGATCTCAACCAATGCCTCTGCTATTTCCTCAGCCACCTCTCTTAGAACTCTAGGGTGTATCCCATCGGGGCCAGGAGATTTATCAATTTTAAGACTTTTTAACTTTTCTAGCACTATCTCTTTCGTAATGGCAACCATACTCAACTCAGCCCCGTGACACCCTTTAATTTTTGGGATATTACTCATGTCTTCCACTGTGAAAACTGACGCAAAGTACTTGTTAAGTTCTCCTGCTATTTCCTTATCTCCCATCACTAGGCTTCCTGCATCAGTTTGAAGTGGCCCAATGTCTACTTTTGCCTGTCGTTTGTTTCTTATGTACTGAAAGACACTTTTACTATTATTTCTAATATTACTGGCTAGCCTACCTTCATATTTGATCCTCTCATTTCTTATTACACTCTTTGTTATCCTCTGTTTGCTTTTGTATCCTTCCCAATCTTCTGATTTCCCACTGTTCTTAGCCACTTTATAGGATCTCTCTTTTTCTTTAATAGATTTCCTGACTTCCTTTGTCAGCCAAGGTTGTCTAATCCCTCCCCGGTTAATCTTTCTTTTCTTGGGAATGAACCTCTGTACAGTGTCCTCAATTATACCTACAAACTCCTGCCATTTTTGCTCTACTGTCTTCCCGGTTAGCCTCTGCCAGGTTAGAACGTCAGATGTTCTACAAAAGAGGAGGTCAGTGAACCAGATGAGTTCTTCCCACTGATCATTAATGCTTTTTTGGTGCCCCCACCAATGTCTTGTACAGATACAACATGACATCCCAACTCCTACTCTTAATGCTCTCCCCAATGAAGGCAAACATCCCAAACACCTGCTTCACCATTCTGTCTACCTGTAACACCACTTTCAAAGAACTGTGTACCTACATCCCTGGGTCACTGACTGACAACACTACCCAGGGCCCGAACATTAACTGTACAAGTCCCACCCTGGTTTGTTTCACCAAAATGGCACACTTCACATTTATTTAATTAAACTCCATCTGCTATTCTTCAGCCCACTATCCCAGCAGTATTGTTCATCCTGTTGTATAACAGATAACCTTCATCAATGTCCAGTTTACGACCAATACCAGTGTCACCCAAAACAATTACTTACCAGGAGACCAATATTCCCATCCAAACCATTTATCCAAATGACAAACAACAGGGGACCTACTTCACCGCTGGTCACGTGCCTCCAGTCAGAAAAACAACATGTCTCCCATCACCCTCTGTCTCCGACCATCAAGCCCAATTTTCTGTCCAGTTGACTAGCTCCTCCTGAATGCCAAATCCTTTTACACTGATCTGAGCTTATTACCCAGTTTACCATGCAACATGTAGAACACAGAACAGTACAGAACAAGACCCTTCGGCCATGCTGATATGCCAATCTTTTATCCGACTGTAAGATCAAAAAAAAAGTGGCAGATTGAGTTTAATTCAGATAACTGCGAGGTGCTGCATTTTGGGAAAGCAAATCTTAGCAGGACTTCTAAACTTAATAGTAAGGTCCTAGGGAGTGTTGCTGAACAGAGACCTTGGAGTGCAGGTTCATAGCTCCTTGAAAGTGGATCGTGAAGAAGGCGTTTGGTAATCTTTCCTTTATTGGTCAGAGTATTGAGTACAGGAGTTGGGAGGTCATGTTGTGACTGTACAGTACATTGGTTAGGCCACTGTTGGAATACTGCATGCAATTTTGGTCTCCTTCCTCTCGGAAAAATGTGGTGAAACTTGAAAGTGTTCAGAAAAGATTTACAAGGATGTTGCCAGGGTTGGAGAATTTGAGCTCTAGGGAGAAACTGAACAGGCTGGGGCTGCTTTCCTTGGAGCGTCGGAGGCTGAGGGGTGACCTTATAGAAGTTTACAAAATTATGAGGGGCATGGATAGGGTAAATAGACTAAGTATTTTCCCTGGGGTTTGGGAGACCAGAACTGGAGGGCATAGGTTTAGGGTGAGAGGGGAAAGATATAAAAGAGACCTAAGGGGCAACATTTTCACACAGAGGGTGTTACGTGTATGGAATGAGCTGCCAGAGGAAGTGGTGGAGGCTGGTAGAATTACAACATTTAAGATGCATTTGGATGGGTATATGAATAGGAAGGTTTTGGCGGGATATGGACGGGTGCTGGCAGGTGGGACGAGATTGGGTGGGTCGAGATTGGGTCAGCATGGACGGGTTGGACTAAAGGGTCTGTTTCTGAGCTGTACATCTCTATGAATCGAACTTCCATACCCTTCATTTTATTATCATCCATGTGCCAATCCAGGAGTATATTGAATGTCCCTAATGCATCTAATTTTACTGCCACCACTGACAGTGCAGTCCACTCAGCCACCACTCTGTATGTAATGAACCAACCTCTGACTCTCCCCTTAAGCATTCGCTAATCACCCGAAAATTATACCCCCTTGTAATAGCTATTTATGTCAGGGTAGAAAATCTCTCTCTATTCACACTATGACTTTCGTCACCTTGTTCACTTCTGCCAAGTCACCCCTCACCCTTCTTCATTCCAATGAGAAAAGCCTTAGCTCCCTAAACCTTTCTTCATAAGACATGCTCTCTATTACAGGCAGAACTGAACACAATATTCCAAGTTGGGTGTAACCAGGGCTCTGTACAGCTGCAGCATAACCTCAAAGGTTTAAAACTCAATCCCTAAACTAATGAAATCCCACACAATATATTCCTTCTTAACAAGCGTATCAGCTTGGGTGGCTACTTTGAGGGATCTGGGGACTTGGAACCCAGGATCCCTCTGTTCCTCCACACTGCCGAAGATCCTGCCTTATCCATGTATTCTGCATTCAAATTCAATCTTCAACATGAATGACTTCACACTTTTCCAGATTGAACTCCATCTGCCATTCTCCGCCCAGCTCTGCATCCTGTCAATGTCCCGTTGTGGCCTACAACAGACCTCCACACTATTCACCACTCCACCAAACATCGTGTCATTGGCAAGGTTACTAACCAACTCTTCCACTCACACATCCAAGTTATTGATAAAATCACAAAGAACAGAGGTCCTGTAACCACTCCCTGCAGAAAACCACTGGTCAGTGAGCTCCAGGATGAATTCTTTCTATCTATCACCACCCTCTGTCTTCTGTGGGCCAGTAATTCCGTATCCAGAGGTTTCCCTGTATCCGAGGCCTCCGTACATTCTGAATGAGCCATAAAGGTGTTTTGTCACATTCTCAAAAGAGTCAATAAGATTTGTGAGGCATGTCCTGCCCCTTACAAAACCATGCTGACTATCTCGAATCAAACTATGGTTTTCCAAGGAATAATAAATCCTGTCTCCCAGAGTCCTCTCCAATAGTCTGCAAACCACAGACAGAAGACTGACAGGCGTGCAATTCCCAGGACTATCCCTATTCCCTTTCCTGAACAAGGGAATAATATTTTCCTGCCTCCGATCATCTGGTCTGACTCCAGTGGACAGTGAGGGAGCAAAGGTCATCACCAGGTGCGCAGCAATCCATTCCCTCGCTTCGTATAGTAACTTTGGACGCATCCAGTCTGGTTCAGTGGCTTATCTATCCTTATATTTTACAAACTTCTCAGCACATCCTCCTTCTTAACGTCCACCTGTTCACGTACATCAGCCTGTTTCACACTATCCTCACAAACGACAAGACCCTTCTCAGCAGTGAATACTGAGGCATAGTATTCATTAAGGACTTCCCCTACCTCCTGTGACTCCAGGCACAAGTTCCTTCCACTACCCCAGATTGGCCTTATCCTCACTCCGACCATCCTCTTGTTCCTCTCATAAGTGGAGAATGCCTCACGGTTTTCCTTAATCCTTCCCAACAAAGCTTTCTCACGCCCCCTTCTAGTTGCCCTAATTCCATTCCTCGGTTCCTTCCTGGTACCTTCAGAGAATCCCTACAGTGTGGAAACGGGCATTTTGATCCAAGAACTCCATATCAACCCTCCAAACAGTATCCAGCCCAGCCCCATTCCCCAACCCTATTACTCTCCATTTGCCCTGTCTAATGCACCAAACCAACCCATCCCAGAACACTATTGGTAATTTAGCATGGCCGAGTCACCGAACATACACATCCTTGGGCTGTGGGGGGAAACCGGAGCACCTGGAGGAAACCCACGCAGACATGGGGAGAATGTGCAAATGCCTCACCGACAGTCGCCTGAGGCTAGAATCAAAATGGAGTCTGTGGTGCTATGTGGTAGCAGTGCTAACCATTGAGACACCGTGCTGCTCCATGTTCCCCTCTAGAAGCCTGTCTGACTCTTGTTTCCTCAACCTTAAGTAAGCTTCCTTCTTCCTCTTGACAAGATGCCAAAGTCCATGTGGACAACGTTGACTGCTCTGCTTTCATCGATCTGTAGCCACGTCCTCAAAGAGTCAATCCGGTTTGTGCAACATGGTTTTCCACTCACAAAGCCATGCTGATTATCTCGAATCAGCCCTTGCCTTTGTAAATATAAGGAGCTCCTTTATCTCAAAAACTCCTCCAACAATTTTCCCATCACTGGGCTCGCGGGGCTGTAATTTCCTGGCTTTTCCCTGCTGTCCTTAAGCGATGGAATAGCATTAGCCGCCGTCCAGTCTTCCAACACCTCACTGTGTCTGTTGACAATATAAATATCTCCGTTATAGACACTGCAATCTCTTCCCTAGCTTCCCACAATATTCTAGGATCGACCCAATGAGCTACTGAGGTTTGATCTACCTTTATTTGTTTTAAGGTTCCAGCACTTTCTCTTCTCTGGTGAGGATTCTTTCCAAGACATCACTATTTATTTCCCCAAGTTCCCAAGCTTCCGTGTCTTTCACCACAGTAAATACTGACAAGATTATTTTGTCTAATATCTCACTCACCTCCTCTGGTGCCACACACCTTATTGATCTTTAAGAGGCCCTATTCTCTAACAAGTTACTCTTTAGCCCTTATTGAAACTTGCGCAAAGGGTTCTGATAATTCAAATATACCATATCCCCTATACCACTACACCCCTCCTGCAAACTTACAATTCTACCATTTATATTCACACCAACAAATTAAATCCAGCAGGCTCAAAACCAAATTCTCTTTTATCAAATGTGTTTCTAAATGGCCAGTATATTGTATATTGACATATCCTTTCTAACAATTTCAGTACGCTCCAGACGTACTGTCAGGCTAACACTATTTGGTTCAGACTGACAGCAGAAAGGGTTGAGGGAGTTCTTGTTTATCAACCTGAAAAAGGTAGCTTACAGGGTCAGCAGGTAATAGAGAAGGCAAGTCAAATGCTGGCATTTATTACAGAGGGAATGGAGTCTAAAAATAGGCAGGTCTAGCTAAAACAATGCAAGATACAAGTCAGACCACACCTCGAATATTATGAACAGTGTGAGTGCCCGAAGGAAAGATATTGTCGCATTGGAGGCAGGTCAGAGAAGGTTCACTCGGCTGATCCTGGGAATGGAGGGATTTTCTAATGAGAAGAGGTCGAGTAGGTTGAGGTTGAACCCATTGAAGTTTAGATAATGAGAGAGAAATGGAATGAAACATCCAAGATTCTGAGGGGCTCTGATCGGGCAGATGCTGGGAAGTCAGTAAATAGAACGGTAGAGCACAGCAGCAGGCCCTTCGGTCCACCACGTCTATGCTGTCCAAGATACTGTTCTAACTCATATCATCTGCCTGCACATGGGTCCATATCCCTCTGTTCTCTGCCTGTTCATGTTTCTGTCTAAATCCCACTTCAAAACTTTACTCACATTTCTGCTTCTATGACCTCCCTCAGTAACATCCACTCTACGTAAAAAAAACTTGTCTCACACATCTCATTTAAACTTCCTCTTTCTCACCTATCTGCCCCTGATGCTCTCACAAAACAATCCAACTTTGTTTAATTTCCTCTTACACCTAACACACCCTTAAAAACCCTAACACAGGCAATGTGCTGATAAACCCCTTTTGCACCCTCTCCAAAGCCTCCCCATCCTTCCTATTGTGTGGAGATGAGACCTGCGCAATACACTCCAAATGTGGCCAAACGTTTTATAGAATCACAGCATCAGATGCAAACCACGATACCCAACATTGTGAGCGATGAAGGCTAGTACTCCATTTGCTTTCTTTCCCATCTGAAATGCTTCTGTTGCCATTTTCAGTCAGTCACTGATTTGCACCAAGATCCTTCTGTATATCAATATCCCTCAGTATGATAACGTTCTTATTGAATTTGACATCATCTCACACTTGTCCAGATTAAACTCAATTTGTCATTTCTGTCTATCTCTCCAACTGTTCTGTAACCTCCTGCAGATGTTAATGAATCAGCGAAACAAGGGTTTTGTGGAAAAGGCAGGAAAGTAGAGTTGAACAGTATCAGATCAGCCATGATCTGATTGAAGGACATAGCATACTCAATGGGCCAAATGGCCTCATTCCCCTCCTACATCTCATGGTCTGAGCACAAACTCAATATATCCTGCATAATATTATGGGTCTCTGCTCACAAAACTCCTTTATAATGGGATTATTCGATATTTATTAGTACACAGCATTTGATCTACAAATACGATGTGATGTTATAGAAACCATCTCACATACAATTCAGGATTCTATCCGTCACAGCACTGATAGTCATTGCTGTATCAGTCGGCATGGAGACCATGGCACACACAGTTACTGTACTGCCCTTGCCATAAGTACATTCAGTGTCCTGACTGTAACCATACTGATATTCCCATCACTGTCTGATGCTTACAAAAGAATTCCTGCTAACTGTTGCTGCTGTTAGTTTATTCTCAGTTCCAATTCTGATATTAAGATCCCAATGACTTTGTCATTAATACATTAACCTCATCCTTCCTTCACAAGTTGTTGGCTTTTTGCCTAGTCTGCCTATTGGGACTAGATTGGTTTGGGATACCTGCTCAGCATGAATGGGTTGGACCAAAGGGTCAGTTTCAATGCTGCACATCTCTCTGTCTCTATAACTCTATACCAACAACCCTTCAGTATTCACCTCCCAGCGATGGTCATTCTGCAGCAACATCTCTGGAATGACAGTTCCATCATATCTGTTCACTGTCATTCCATCTTCCTTATGGCGAATACAGGGAGTCACTCCTCAGTAGTGGGGGGTTGAACAGATGGGTAGAGGTTACAGAGATAGGGAGGCTTACAGGGGCTCAAGGATGTTAGAGTTAAACACAGTTACATCTGGGCAAGAATGTCAGGAGGGACAAAGGGGTTTGGGGATTGGAGGAATTTACAGAGATAGAGGGAGCTGGATTAGATTCTGGAGATAGGGATAGGGATGGATGTAGGGAGAGGCAGTTAGTCCGATAGGCACAGACGGGGAGTGAGTCTGGGAGAAATGTATTGTGAATACTAACAGACATATGGAAGATTGTTGTGACTGAAGACGTTTACAGTTATAAGAAGGCTTCTCTGTTCTGAAGGTTGCAAAGATCGGAAGGCAATGGAGAATGCCAGGTTGCTGGGATGGAGACAGTTACACAGATGGGGAGGGTTGCACAAACTGAAAGAGGTTCCTGTGGACATGGAGGGTTGTACTGGTAGACGGAGCTGAGAGGGATAGGGACTGGTGTAGGGATTTACACAGATAGGGAAGGTTGTGTTTTTGGAGAAGGTTACACTGACACAGACAGTGTTAGGCTTAGGGAGTGTTTAATTGACTACAGAGGAGTTCAGAGAGAATATTATGGGGCGTGGAGGATATTACAGACACTGAGATGGCTGTCGGGTTGAAAGGGGCTTCTACAGATCCTCAATGCTGTAAGGCTGGTGGGAGATTATAACGGTGAGTGTTGCCAAGACTTAATTACTTCACTGATATAGAGCAAGTCTCAGCACGTAACTGTCAAAGGGAAGTTGAGACAGTCCAGATGAGTTTTAGAGATACAAATGTTTATGGGAGTTTCAAGAGGGAACAATAATTGGGAGTGCTGTACCAAATGGTAATAGTTATAGGGAGGGTTCTAAAAGCAGGAAGAGGTGACAGACATATCGATCTTTGTAAGGACTGGAGAAGGTTACAACGCCAAGGAGTGTTTTAGAGTCTGGGGTAGATTACAGTGTTAAGGAGTATATTGGGGATAAGGCAAGGTGTAAGAGACGGGGATGGTTGACAGGGCGGGGCAATAACCTGAATAGAATCGCCATCGTGTGGAACCAGGCCATTCGGCCCAACCAGTCCATTCCAAAACTCTGAAGAGCATCCTACCCAGACCCACCCCTCTACCTATACATTAAATCCTGCATTTCTCGTGGTGAACTTACTTAAACCACACATTCCTGAATACCAGTCAATTTATGATGGCCAATTCACTGATTGTGCAAATTTCAGATACACACACATGCAAACACACGCAGCGAGGGTGGGGCACGCGCGCACACGCAGCGAGGGTGGGGCACGCGCGCACACGCAGCGAGGGTGGGGCACGCGCGCACACGCAGCGAGGGAGGGACATGTGCGCACACGCAGCGAAGGGACACACACACACACACAAAGACAGCACGAAAGGGATACGCACACACAACGAGGAAGAGACACACACACACACACAACGAGGGAGGGACACGCACATAGCGAGGGACACACACACACACACACACACACACACAGTGAGGGAAGGACATCCACACACAGCGAGGGAGGGACACGCTGAGACATGCAGTGATGGAGGGGACATGCACATACACAGCGTGGGACAGACACGCACACACACACAGTGAGAGAGCGACACGCACACACACAACGAGGGTGGGACACGCGCACACACAGTGAGAGAGCGACATGCACACACAGTGAGGGAGGGACACACAGCGAAGGAGGAACAAGCACACACGCCACGAGGGGGAAGGCATGTGCACACAAATTGAGAGGGGGCACACACTCACAAAGCGAGGGAGGGACAGGCAAACACACACACAGTGAGGGGAATACAGACAGACACACGGCGAGGGAGGGACACACACACACTGCGAGGGACGGGGAGTCACACACATAAAGCGAAGGATGGACACACACACACAGAGCAAGGGAGAGATGCACACACACAGCGTAGAAGGGACAAACACACACACTTACGGTGAGGTGAATACACGCAGACACACAGTGAGGGAGGGACACGCACATACACTGCAAGGGAGGGACACGGACACATCGCGAAGGAGGGACACGCACACATGTCGAGGGGGAGGGCATCTGCACAGAAATTGAGAGGGGGCACGCACACACAGAGAAAGGGGACACACAGACATGGCAAGGGTTGGACACACGCACACAGCAAGCTGGTCACACGCTCATACATACAACGGACGGACACATACACACACAAAGCGAGGGAGGGACATGCACACATATACACACACACACACACACAGAGCAAGGGGGGGACACGTGCACACACAGTGAGGGAGGGACACGCACAGCGAGGGAGCGATATGCAAACACACACAGTGAGGGGGTTACCCGCAGACACACAGCGAGGGAGGGACACACATACACACACACACACTGCGAGGGAGGGACACACACACACATAGCAAGGGACACGCATACGCACAGCGAGGGAGTGATACGCGCACTACACACAGCGAGGGGGTTACCCGCAGACACACAGTGAGGGCGGGACACAGACACACGCACAGCGAGAGAGGGACACACACACACGCACACACATAGAGCGAGGGAGGGAAGGACATGCACACACAGCGTGGGAGGGGCACACAAACACAGCAAGGGAAGGACATGCACACACACGGCGAAAGGGAGGGCATGTTTACAGAAATTGAGAGGGGATATGCACACACAGCGAGAGAGGACTCGCATACATAGCGAGGGGGGACATGCACTCACACAGCGAGGGGAGAAGTGCACACACAGTGACGGGATATACACAAAGAGCAATGGAGAGCCACACACACACACACACACACACAGAGCGAGGGAGTGACATGCGCACACAGAGCAAGAGGGACACACACGCACACAAAGCGAGGGTGGGACACGCACATACACTACAAGAGGGATGCACATACTCACAGCAAGGGAGGGACACACGCAGCGAGAGAGGGACACGCGCACACAGCGAGGGAGGGACACACACAAACACGCACACACAGGGCAAGAGAGGAACACTCACAAACACAGCGAGGGGGAGACACACGCACTCACACAGCGAGGGAGGGACACATGCACACACACAGAGCAAGTAAGGGACACACAGCAAGTGAAGGACATGCATGCACACAAACACACAGCGAGGGAGGGACACACACACACACACACACACACACACACACACACACACACACACACACACACAGGGAAGGAGGGACAAGAACACACATGGCGAGGGGGAGGAAATGTGCACAGAAAGTGAGAGGGGACACGCACTAACACGGCGAGGGAAGGACACACACACACAGTGAGGGAGTGACACGCGCACACAGCTAGAGGGACACACACATACACACACACTCACACAGCGTGGGAGGGACACACAGGCACAGTGAATAATTGACAAGTATACAGATACACACACACACAGTGAGGGAGGGACACTCACATACACTGCAAGAGTGACACACACACACTCACAGCAAGAGGGGGACACACACAGCGAGGGAGGGACACGCGCATGCACAAGCACACAAACTCAGACACACACAGTGAGAGTGGGACACGCACACACACAGCGAGGGAGGGATGTACACAAACACACAGAGCGAGAGAGGGACACACACATAAACAGTAAGGGAGGGACACGCACACACACAGGGAAGGAGGGACAAGCAGACACACGGCGAGGGGGAGGGCATGTGCACAGAAATTGAGAGGGGGCACACACACAGCGGGAGGGGACATGCACAGACATGGTGAGGTAGGGACACACGCACACAAGCAAGGGGGGTACAGGCACTCACACAGTGAGGGCGATGTGGACACACAATGGTGGGGATATGCACAAAGAGCAAGGGAGGGACACACACCCACACAAGGGACGGACACACTCACAGAGCGAGGGAGTGACATGCGCACACACAGCAAGAGGCGCACACACAAAGCAAGGGAGGGACACGCACACACACACACACAGCGAGGGAGGGACACTCACATACACTGTAAAAGGGTCACACATACTCACAGGAAGTGGGGACACGTACACACAGAGTGGGATGGACACGCTTATGCTCAAGCACACAAACACAGGTACACAGCGAGAGAGGGGCACGCACACACACAGCCAGTGAGGGACATGGACACACACAAACACACGCAGCAAGAGAGGGACACCGCACACTCAGCGAGGGGGGAGATACATGCTCACACAATGAAGGAGGGCCAAGCACAAACATGAACAGCAAGAGGGACACACACACACAGCAAGGGGTAACTCACACATACACAGCAAGGGAGGGACACACACACAGCGAGGGAGGGACACGCAGGGAGGGGACACACACACACACACACACACACACACACACACACACACACAGACACAGTGAGGGAACGACATGCACACGCACATACACAGAGAGCGAGGTAGGGACACGCTGAGACACGCAGCAAGGGAGGGAGCAAGGACACACACAGCGTGGGAGGGACATGCACACACACAGCAAGGGAGCGATACGCACACACAGCGAAGGATGGACAAGCACACACACTGCGAAGGGGAGGGCACGTGCACACAAATTGAGAGGATGCAGATACACGCAAAGCGAGGGAGGACCACGCACATACACACACAGTGAGGGGGATACACGCAGACACACGGCAAGGGAGGGACACACACACTGCAAGGGACGGGGACAGACACACACACACACACACAAACACTGAACAAGGGAGAGACACACATACACAGCGAGGGAGGGACAAACACACATGTCGAGGGGGAGGGCATGTGCACAGAAATTGAGAGGGGGCACACACATGCAAAGCGAGGGAGGGACATGCACAAATACACACACACACACAGCGAGGGAGGGACATGCACATGTGCACAGTGAGGGTGATACACGCAGATACACAGCAAGGGAGGGACACACACACTGCAAGGGACGGGGACACACACACATAAAGTGAAGGAGGGACACGCGCACATACACACACAGACACACAAACACAGAGCAAGGCGAGGGACGCGCACACATAGTGAGGGAGGGTCACGCACACACCGTGAAGGAGGGACAAGCACACACATGTCGAGGAGGAGGGCATGTGCACAGAAATTGAGAGGGGACACACACACACCCCGAGAGGGACACACACAGACATGGCAAGGGAGGGACACGTGCACGCTGCAAGCTGGTCACACACTCACACACACAAGGGATGGACACATACATTCAAAGCAAGGGAGTGACACGCACAACTACACACACATAAACACAGAGTAGGGACGGACGCGTGCACACACAGCAAGGAAGGGACACAAACACAGCGAGGGAGGGACATACAAACACACAGTGAGGGGGTTACCCGCAGACACACAGCGAGGGAGCGATACACACACAAACACACACACACACACACAGAGCGAAGGAGGGACACACACACACACAGCGAATGAAGGGATACACACATGTCAGGGGGAGGGCATGTGCACAGAAATTGAGTGGGGGCACACACGGACACGGCAAGGGGGGGCACACACGGACACGGCAAGGGGGGGGACACACGGACACGGCAAGGGGGGGGACACACGGACACGGCAAGGGGGGGGACACACGGACACGGCAAGGGGGGGGACACACGGACACGGCAAGGGGGGGGACACACGGACACGGCAAGGGGGGGGGACACACGGACACGGCAAGGGGGGGGGACACACGGACACGGCAAGGGGGGGACACACGGACACGGCAAGGGGGGGACACACGGACACGGCAAGGGGGGGGACACACGGACACGGCAAGGGGGGGGACACACGGACACGGCAAGGGGGGGGACACACGGACACGGCAAGGGGGGGGACACACGGACACGGCAAGGGGGGGGGACACACGGACACGGCAAGGGGGGGGACACACGGACACGGCAAGGGGGGGGACACACGGACACGGCAAGGGGGGGGACACACGGACACGGCAAGGGGGGGGACACACGGACACGGCAAGGGGGGGGACACACGGACACGGCAAGGGGGGGGACACACGGACACGGCAAGGGGGGGACACACGGACACGGCAAGGGGGGGACACACGGACACGGCAAGGGGGGGGACACACGGACACGGCAAGGGGGGGGACACACGGACACGGCAAGGGGGGGGACACACGGACACGGCAAGGGGGGGGACACACGGACACGGCAAGGGGGGGGACACACGGACACGGCAAGGGGGGGGACACACGGACACGGCAAGGGGGGGGACACACGGACACGGCAAGGGGGGGACACACGGACACGGCAAGGGGGGGGACACACGGACACGGCAAGGGGGGGGACACACGGACACGGCAAGGGGGGGGACACACGGACACGGCAAGGGGGGGGACACACGGACACGGCAAGGGGGGGGACACACGGACACGGCAAGGGGGGGGACACACGGACACGGCAAGGGGGGGACACACGGACACGGCAAGGGGGGGACACACGGACACGGCAAGGGGGGGACACACGGACATGGCAAGGGGGGGACACGGACTCACACACACAAGGGATGGACACACGGACACACAAAGCGAGGGAGGGCCACACTCTCATCCATACACACAGAAACGCAGAGCAAGGGAGGGACATGCACACAAGCACATACACACAAGGGATGGACACACACGCAAAGCGAGGGAGGGACACGCTGAGACACACAGCGAGGGAGCGACACGCACAGACATAGCGAGGGAGGGAAGCACAGTGAAGGAGGGACAAGCACACACACCATGAGGGAAGGACACACACAGTGAGGGACAGGGACACACACACACGCAAAGTGAAGGAGGGACACGCAAACACACACAGTGAGGGGAATACACACAGATACACAGTGAGGGGGGGACAAACACACTGCGAGGGACGGGGAAACACACACACACACACACACACACACAAAGCGGAGGAGGGACACACACGACACACACACACACACACACACACACACAAATCACAGAGCAAGGGAGAAACGCGCACACACAGCAAGGGAGGGACAAACAAACATGTCGAGGGAGAGGGCATGTGCACAGAAATTGAGAGGGGGCACACACATACAAAGCGAAGGAACGACATGCACAAATACACACACACACACAGCGAGGGAGGGACATGCACAAGTACATATATACACGTGCAAAGCGAGTGAGGGACATGCATACACACACACAGGACGGACACCCACACGCAAAGCGAGGGAGGGACACGCACACATACGCAGAGAAAGGGAGGGATATGCACACGTGTGCACACACACAGACACACAAGGGATGGAAACACACACGCAAAGCGAGGGAGGGACACGCACAGATACACACACAAATACAGAGCAAGGGAGGGACACGTGCACACAAAGCGAGTGTGGGACAGACACACAGAGAGTGACACACTCACACAGTGAAGGAGGGGACGCACACACAAGCAGACACAGCAAGGGGTGACACACACACACACACAGCGATGAAGGGACACACACACACGCAGCGAGCGGGAGACACACACAGCGAGGGAGGGATATGCACACACACGCACACGCACACACACATACAAACACTCAAAGCAAGGGATGTACATGCAAACACAGTGAGGGAAGGACATGCACACACAGCAAGGGAGGAACATACACAAACACACACAGCGAAGGAGGGACACTCTCATACAAAGCAAGGAAGGGACACACACACGCACACACGGGGAAGGAGGGACAAGCACACACACGGCGAGGGGGAGGGCATGTGTACAGGAATTGAGAGGGGACACGCACACACAGCGAGAGGGGACATGCACAGACACGGTGAGGGAGGACATGCACTCACACAGCGAGGGGAGAAGCACACACACAGTGAGGGGGATATAAACAAAGTGCAATGGAGAGACACACACACACAAGGGACGCACACACACACAAAGAGTGAGGGAGTGACACGCACACACACAGCCAGAGGGACGGACGGATGGATGGACACACACACACACACACACACACACACACACACAAAGCGAGGGTGGGACACGCACATACACTGCAAGAGGGACACACATAGGCACAGCAGGAGACACACACACACACACACACACACACACACACACACATACACACAGACACACACAGCAAGGGAGGGACACGTGCATGCACAAACACACAAATAGAAACACACACAGCAAGAGAGAGAGAGACACACACTACGAAAGGGGGACATGTGCGCACACAGCCAGGGAGGGACATGCACAGACACAGCCAGGGAGGGACACGTGCAAACACAGCCAGGGAGGGACACACACACAAACACACACACACACACAGAACAAGAGTGGGGCACTCGCAAACACAGCGAGGTGGAGACACATGCACACGCAGCGAGGGGAGGGCCACGCACACACACACGCACCAAGAGAGGGACACGCGCACACATAGCCAGGGAGGGACACGCACAGACACAGCCAGGGAGGGACACGTGCAAACACAGCAGGGAGGGACATGCACACACAGCGAGGGAGATTCACACACAGAGAGCAAAAAAGAGGGATACATGCACACACAGCGAGGTGGAGACACATGCACATGTAGCGAGGGAGGGCCACGCATACACACAGCATAGGTACACAGACACACAAACAGCAAGTAGGGGAAACTCACACATACACAGCGAGGGAGGGACACTCACACACACAGATACAGCAAAGGGGGATACGCACACACACACAGCGAGGGGGACCCGTACACTCACAGCGTTGGAGGGAGACACACTTACACACAGACACAGATGGAGGGACACGCACATAAGCACACACACAGAGCGAGGGAGGGACATGCACACACACAACAAGAGAGAGAAACATACACACAATGCGATGGAGTGACACACACTCAAACAGCGAGTGAGGGACACGCAGTGAAGGGGACAAGCACAAACACATACTGTGAGGATGTGACACGTACACACAAACAGCGAGGAAGGGACACACACACACAGAGCGAGTGAGGGACTTGCTGAGACACAGGAAGGAGGGACACTCACACACACAGCGAGGGAGGGACACACACACACAGCGAGGGAGGGATACGCACATACACAGGGAAGAAGGGACAAGCAGACACACGGTGAGGTGGAGGGCATGTGCACACACAACGAAAGGGGACACACACAGCAAGGGGGGACAGGCACACATGCAGTGAGGGAGATATACACAAAGAGCAAGGGAGGGACACACACACACAGCGAGAGAGTGACGCGCACATACAGCAAGAGGGTCACACATACACACAAAGCAAGGGAGGGACACGCACACATACACACAGTTAAGGGGATACACGCAGACACACAGAGAGGGTGGGACACACACACACACACACACACACACACACACACACACACACAGAGCAAGGGAGGGACACTCACATACACTGCAAGAGGGACACACATACTCACAGCAAGAGGGTGACATGCACACACAGTGAGGGAGGGACACGCACACACACAGACAGCGAGGGTGGGACCACACACACACACAGAGCGAGGGAGAGACACACACACACATACACATAGCGAGGGGGCGACACATGCACACACAGTGAGGAGGGCCACGCACACACACGCACAGCAAGAGGGACACGCACACATACACACAGTAAAGGGGATACACACAGACACACAGCGAGGGAGTGACACTCACATACACATCAAGAGGGATACATACTCAGAGCAAGAGGGGGACACGTGCGTGCACACACAGAGCAAGGGAGAGAAGGACATACACACACAGCATGGGGGGACATGCACTCACACACGCACAGCAAGAGGGACACACACACACACGCGGGGGGGGAACGGACACATACAGAGCGTGGGACACGCACACACACAGCGAGGGAGGTTCACACACATAGACAGCGAGAGTGGGACCACACACACACACAGAGCGTGGGAGAGGCACATACACACACAGAGCGAGGGAGGGACGTACACACACACACACAGAGCAAGGGAGGGACACACACAGACACAGCGAGGGAAGGACACACACACACACACACACACAGAGGAAAGGACATGCGCACACACACAGAGCGAGGGTGAGACATGCACACACACACAGCAAGAGAGAGACACATACACACAACACGATGGAGTGACACACACAAACAGCGAGTGAGGGACATGCAGTTAAGGGGGGACACACAAACACATACTGTGACGGTGTGACTTGTGTATATACACACACACACACACACACACACACACACACACACACAAAGAGCGAGACGCGCAGCGAGGGAGGGACACACATACACAGCGAGGGAGGGGCACACACATGGACACACACAGCGAGGGAGGGACACACACACACGGACACGCACACAGCGAGGGAGGGATACACACACACGGACACGCACACAGCGAGGGACACGGACTCACACACACAGCGAGGGACATGGACACACACACAGAGTGAGGGAGGGACACACACACAGCGAGGGAGGGGACACACACACAGCGAGGGAGGGACACACACACGCACACACACACAGCGAGGGAGGGACACACACACATACACACACAGCGAGGGACATGGACACATACAGTGATGGACATGGCCACACACAGCGAGGGACATGGACACATACAGCGAGGGAGGGACACACACACACGGACACGCACACAGCGAGGGACACGGACTCACACACACAGCGAGGGACATGGACACACACACACAGCGAGGGACATGGACACACACACACAGCGAGGGAGGGACACACACACAGCGAGGGAGGGACACACACACGTACACACACAGCGAGGGACATGGACACATACAGTGAGGGACATGGCCACACACAGCGAGGGACATGGCCACACACAGAGCAAGAGCGACGCGCACACAGAGCAAGAGCGACGCGCACACAGTGAGAGGGACACACACACACACATACACACACACAGTGAGGGAGGGACACACAGACACACAGTGACTGAGTGAAATGCATACACACACACACACACACACACACACACACACACAGAGGGGAGGACACCCTCACTCACAGCAAGAGGAGCACACACACGCACACAGCGAGGTTGAGACACACAGACACAGCGAGTGGGGGACATGTGCTCAGAAAGCGAGAGGGGACACACACACAAAATGAGGCAGGGTGTCACGCAGACATACGCACACACAAACACACACACACACAGTGAGGGAGGGACATTCTCACACACACAGTGAGGGAGGGACGTTTCGTCCCCTGTCTAGGTGATTTCCTCAGGGAGCCTCCTGTGAAGCACTTCGATGATCTTTCCTCTGACACTTCGTGATTTGTATCTGCTGCTTCCGGTTGTCAGTTCCAGCTGTCCGCTGCAGTGGTCGGTATATTGGGTCCAGGTCGATGCACTTATTGATTGAATCTGTGGATGAGTGCCATGCCTCGAGGAATTCCCTGGATGTTCTCTGTTTTTCCTATAATAGTACTGTTGTCCCAGTCGAACTCACGTTGCTTGTCATCTGTGTGTGTGGCGACTAAGGATAGTTGGTATTTTCGTGGGTAGTTGGTGTTCATGGATGTGGATCGTTAGCTGTCTTCCTGTTTGTCCTATGTAGTGTTTTGTGCAGTCCTTGCATGGGATTTAGTACACTACATTGGTTTTGCTCATGTTACGTATCCGGTCCTTCATCCTGATGAGTTGTTCTCTGAGAGTCGCTGTTGGTTTGTGTGCTGTTATGAGTCCTAGTGGTCGCAGTAGTCCGAAATGTTCTTGATGTATATTAGTATGGCTAGTCGTGGCATGTCTTCATTCCGTTGTCTTTCCCTGAGGCATCTGTGGATGAAGTTGCATGGAGTTTGACCCCACCCCGCAGCTCACCAATAGGATAAACAACACACTGAGAAACCTACAAAAAAAAAACGGACAGATAACCAGGTTTGACCTACAGAGAATGAAACCTGAAAGCAACAACACCCCCAGATTCTATGGACTACCTAAACTGCACAAACCAGCCATCCCACTCAGACCCATAGTATCACTACCAGGGACACCATCACACAAACTGGCTAAAGAACTACAGCAGAAACTGAAACACCTGATCAGCGGATCCAGACACTCTATACAATCGACACAGGAATTCTTGGACATCATCAGAAATAAACACATAGACAAGGAAGAAACTATGGTCTCATTTGATGTAACGGCACTGTTCACCTCTATTGACAAAACCCTAGCCAGAGAAACAATAGCCAACCTGCTAGACATACAGAACAGACAACAGGACGTTGAACCTATCAACAAAGACGGCATACTCAAACTACTGGACCTGTGCCTCACAACACACTTCACATTCAACAACCAAATATATGAACAAATCAACGGCACCCCCATGGGCTCACCCATCTCTGGACTCATAGTAGAAGCGGTAATGCAAAGATTAGAACAAACAGTCTTACCGCAAATTCAACCCAAACTCTGGGTCAGATATGTGGTTGACACCTTTGTAATCATTTAAAACAGAAATAGAGAACACACACCGGCTCATCAACGCCACACTCACAGGAATCCGATTCACTAGAGAGGAAGAAAAGGACAACCAACTCCCATTCCTAGACGTGATGGTACAGAGAACACTGAACGGAGAATTCACCACACAGGTCTCCAGGAAAGTCACACACAGAGACCAAGTCCTGAACTACGAAAGCAACCACCCTAACACACACAAAAGAAGTTGCATCAAGACACTGTTCAAAAGGACCACAACACACTGCAGTACACCAGAACTGCAAAAAGAGGAAGAAGAACACCTATACAATGTATTCGCCAAAAACGGATACGCCCACAATTTCATTAGGGATTGTCTGTATGGATTTGCTCGACGTCTGTCCTCTGATATTGATGAGGGCAGTGCAGATGATGTGGTTTATATGGAGTTCATTAAGGTCTTTGACAAGGTCCCACACGGAAGGCTGATCCAAAAGGGAAGATCCCATGGGATCCAAGGTAAGTTGGTGAATTGGGTCCGCAATTGGTGGAGGGTTGGCTTTGTGATTGAAAGCCATTGTCCAGCGGATGAACCACAGGGATCTGTGCTGGAACCATTGCTGGCTGTTACATACATTAATCACTCGGATGTGAAAGCAGAAGATAACATTAGTAGGTTTGCAGATAACATGAAAGGTTAGGGTGTTGTCCACAGTGAGGGGGATGGACTCAGGCTGCAGTCTGATATCGATCAGATGATAAACTGAGCAGAGTAATGGCAGATGGAGTTTACTTCTGATCACTGTGAGGTAATGCACTGTGGGAAGTCTAATAAACGAATGATATACATCATGAATGGTAGGTCCTCCTGGAGAACTGAGGAACACAGGGACCTTGGTGGGCAAGTCCCTGGATGTCTGAAGGTGTCAGCACAGGTAGACAGGGTGGGGAATACACCTGAACTGGGAGCAGGAGGGGGACCCACATCCTGGTGGGGAACGTTGCTGGAGCTGCTTGAGAGGATTTAAATTCGTGTGGCAGGGCTGTATGACCCCAAAGAGTCGTAAGCCCAGAAAGAAAGTTGAGGCTGGTACAAATGTTCAAGAGAGCAATATAAGTAGACAAGGCAGGCAAGAACATAGGAGACAATTAGGGAAAACTCGTGCATTAAACTGCAGTTATTTCAATGCAAAGGGCCAGACAGATAAGGAAGATGAACCCAGAGCATGGATGGGAACGTGGGATTGGGATCCCATAGATATTACAGAAACACAGCTGAGGGAGCAACAGGAGCAGCAGATCAATGTTCCAGAGACAGATGCTACAGGAAGGATAGAACAGGAGGGAAAACAGGAGGAGAGCTGGTGGGTTTGATTGGGGGGAAACATCCCAGCAGTACAGAGAGGGAGTATTCATGTAGGATCGCCCAGGTAAAGGATATTATTGGAACTGAGAAATAAAAATTGGTCATTAGTTTTCTATGGTTGTACTACAGCGATAGGCAATGGGACATGAAGGAGCAAATATGTCAGGAGATTTCAGACATCTCTTAGAATAATAGGATTGTAATGATAGGGGATCTTAATCGTTCCAAACCTGGACTGGGATTGCTACTAAGTTAAGCATTTGGATGGAAGGAATTTGTTAAGTGTGTTCCGAAAACTCCCAGTCATTATGTAAGTGGCCCAACTGGAGAATGGGGCTAAACCTGACCTCCACTTGGGAAACAAGGTAGGGAACAGGACTGAGGTGTTAGTGGGGGAGCACTTTGGAAAGTTACCACAATTGTATTAGTTTGAAAATAGCATTCGAAAAGGACAGGCCTGGTCCACAAGTTAAAGTTATTCAAGAGAGCAAGATAGTATTTGACAGGAATTTTTAAAGTAGATCTGGGGAGGCTATTTGCAGATAAAGGGAAGTCTGGCAAGTAGGAATATTTTGAAACTGAGATGAAAGGAGCGTTCAGCGCCAGCGTGTTCCTGTTAGTGTACAGCTCAATGCTGACTGAATTCGGAAACACTGGCTGAGTTTCGAGGCTGTGGTCAAGAAAAAAGGGATCACATGTCAGATATAACTGGCTGACTCAAGTGAATCCCTTCAGGAGCATCGGGGCTGTAGAAATACACTTAGGATGGAAATCAGGAATGTAAAAAGGGGACACGAGATACCTTTGGCAGAGACAGTTAAGGAGAATCCAAAGAGACTGTATAAAGAGCAAAAGAAGAGCTCGGGACAAACCCGGTCTCCTGAATGATCAATGAAGCCAACGATGCGTGAAACTACAAGATCCGAAACAAATATTTCACTTTGGAACTTACTGTGGATAAAGGCTGGGGCACTCAGGGAACTAAACAGTGTTTGGCCTGACCACTATTGGAATACTGTGTGCAATTCTGGTCTCAATGCCATCGGAAAGATGTCGTGGAACATGAAAGGGTTCAGAAGAAATGACCAAAGATGTTGCCAGGTTTGGAGGGTTTGTGCTTCAGGGAAAAGCCTGAATAGGCTGGGGCTGTTTTCACGTGAACATGGGAGGCTGAGGAGTTAACCGATAAAAGGTGTTTAAAATCATGGTGGGCATCGACAGGGTCAATAGACAAGGTCATTTCCCCAGGCGAGGGAAACTTTTCAAAGGGGTCTAAAGGACAACTGGCTCCCGCAGAGTGGATGGAATAAGCTGCCAGAGCAAATAGTGGAGGCTGATAGAAATACATTTCAAAGGCATGTGGATGGGTGTATGAATAGCAAAGGTTTAGAAGGGATATTGGCAAAATTGTGGCAAATGTGACTAGAAACATCATGCAGGAGTTCGTTCGAAGGGCCTGTTTCTGTGCTATACATCTCTATGACTCAATGTCTTGAAATAAGTCCACATTATACAAAAGGAGGTGCTGGAGGTTTTAAAACACAAAGGTAGATAGATCCCCAGGATCTGATCAAATGTATCTCACGACATTGTGGGAAGCTGGTGAAGACATTGTAGGGACCCTAGCAGAGATATTTGTCCCATACAGTGCCATGTGTGATAGGCTGATAGACTGGAGGGTGGCATTGTGGACAGTGAAGAAGGTTTTCTGAGATTACAAAGGGATCCTGATGAAATGTGTGAATGGCTGAAAAACTGTAGATGGAGTTCAATCTGAATAAATGTGAGGTAATGCATTTTGTACAACAAACACGTGCAGGATTTATACAATTAATGGCAAGACCTTCAGTAGTGTTGTAGAACAGAGGGACCTCAGGATTCACCTACATAATTATTTGAAGTTTGCAACATGGAGAGACAGGATAGTTTAAAAAAAGGTGCTTGCCTCACTTGCTTTCATTGCTCAGTCCTTTGGATATAGGAGTTGGGAAGTCATATTGAGATTATACAGGCCATTGGTGAGTCCTCTTCTGGAATACTGTGTCCAGTTCTGGTCGCCCAGTTATAGGAAGGATATTATTGAGCTGAAAAGGGTTGGGAGGAGATTTACTGGGATGTGGCTGGGTACGAAAGGCTTCAGTATAAAGAAAGGCTGAATAGGTTGGTATTTTTCACTGAAACCTGAACGTTGACAGATGACTTCATAGAAGTTTATAAAATCATGAGGGGGATAGATAGAGTTAATGGGAGTTGTCTTTTCCCATGGACAGGGGAGTTTCAAGACAAGGCACTACTTTTTTAAGTTTAGAGGAGAGACATATAAAAAAAAAAGACATGAGGCACATTGTTACACAGAGGGTGGGTTGTGTGTAAAATGAACTTCCCAAGGAAGGGGTAAACATGGGGACAATTACAATGTTTAAAAGACATTTGGATTAGTACAGGAATAGGAAAGGTTTGAAGGGATATGATCCAGGAACAGGCAGGTGGGATGAGATCAGTTTTAGAGTATGGTTAGCATTAACTGAACAGTGCGGTATGACTCCAACTATGATTATAATGTTGTGTCATTAATTAAGAAAGGCTGCAAGAGAAAGCCAGGGAACTACAGACTGATGAGCGAGACATCAGGGTGGGTCAGTTGTTGGAGGACATTCTGAGAGGTCGGCCTTACATGCATTCGGAAAGATAAGGCCTGATTACAGACAGCCAGCATGGGTTTGTGCATGGGAAAACATATCCCACAAACTTGACTGGAGTTTGCTCAAGATGTGACCAAAAAGATAGATGAAGGCAGAGCAACAGACGTTGTTTCTGGCTTCCGCAAACCCTTGTTCAGGGTGTAGCATGATACATTGGGTAGTAACGCTAGATAACAAAGGATCAGGGAGCGCCTGTCAACTGGATTCAAAATAGGATGACAGTGGGAGACAGAGGGTGGTGGGAGAGGGTTGTTGTTCAGACTGGGGCCTCTGACCAGCAGTGTGCTGTAAGGATTGGTGCTGGGACCACTGTTGTGCACCATTTACATAAACAATCTGAGTGAAAATATAGGAGTCCCTGTTAGTATGTTTGTGGATACCAAGATTAGTGGAAGAATGGGCAGGGAAATATAGTTATTGAAGGTGATGTTCATCAACTGGGCCAGTGGGCCAAGGAATGAAAGATGGAATTTAATTCAGGTGTTGGATTTAGTTCAGACAAACCAGGGAGAACGAACACAGTTAATGGTTGGGCCCTGGACAGTGGTGTAGAAAAGGGAGAAACCAAGGGGTGCAGTTACATTGTTCCTTGGACTGGCATCACAGGGTGACAGGGTGTTGAAAGCGGCAATTGGCACACTTGTCTTCATTGGTCAGAGCATTAAGTACATGAGTTGGAGATATTGGGAACACTGTCGTCAATATTTCTCCTGGGCAGAGGAGGCCACGGGGTGACGTTCTAAAGGTTTATGAAACCATGTAAGGCCTAAGTAAGGTGAATAGCCAAGGGTAGGTGAGTCCATAGCAGGAGGCATAAACATGAGGTGTGAGAGCAAGGATTTAAAGAGGGAGCTGAGGGGCAACATTATCCACAGAGGATGGTGCATAGACAGAATGGACTGCCAGAAGAAATGGTAAAAACAAGTACAATTACAACATGGAAAATACACTTGGGCAGGTAGATGGAGAGGAGAAGGTTTGAAGGGATATGAGCCAAACATAGGCAAACATAATTCATTCCATTTAGGAAACCTTGGCCGAAGAGTCATGCCGCACAGAAACAGACCCGATGTCTCCAGTTATTGGAGGAGGAGACTATCGAGACAAGGCATGTTGTAGAGACTGAAGCAAGTTACAGCGATACGGATGGTCATCTGGACTGGAGGTTTCAAATATGTGAAATAATTGGTGAGAGGGGAGGAGATGACAGAGATAGGAACTGTTATAGGAGTTAGAATGATTGAAGACACTGGTCCTCAATACAAGCCATAGATACAGTGTTGGAGAGGGAATAGGGAACAGAAAGATCCCAGGCAGCATTACCACCCTCTCGTGGGAGGCCTGCTTTCTCCTCAGTTGTTCTGATGCTCCCTAAGAAAGCACAGGCCTGGACTGATAACTGCGAACTCCGGATGCTGTCTCATTACAACAAAACTTGCAGCAGGCGTGGTGATTGAGCCTGGGGTATGTCTGTACTGTGCTCCCCCTCCAACACTTTCTCTATGTCATGTCTTGTTAGCTGATTTTTGGATCCCCCTTATTACTTTCTGCTCTGTGCACTGGAATGATCTTACCTGGCAGCAGAATTTATTGAAGACTCCCGAACTCCTTGACTTTGTCTTTCTGGCTGAGCAACCATCGTCCCAACCAGCAGCTGGCAAGTCTATTGAGTCAGGAACTACATGAGTACCTGTAGAAGACACAGAAATAGGTAGAATGGGAAATTAGACTAATGCTTTGAGGGTTACACGTGTAGAATGGCACTGAGCCCACAGAGATCTGGAAAATCCCAGTCTACATTCCTGGCCTGTGCTGCCTCATCTCTCTGGAGTGGAGAATTCTGTTGGCTCATGATCTGGAGTAGCTTCAAGAGTGAGAGACACTGACAGAGGCAGCAATTAGACCCACACAGTGAAGGATACCACATGGAATGGTGCTGTGTCACATCACGAGAGTGCCGGGTCAAACAATTGTGCAGGAAGAAAGGGTTGTGATTCATGTTGCACTGGGATATACAAACTGTGAGCAGGTGAAGCGATGGCCTAGTGGCATTATTGTGTGACAATTTATCCAGAAACCCAGCAAGTGTTCTCTGGACACAGGTTCAAATTCCACCATTGCAAATGATTGAATGTGAAGTAAATGCTTCAAAAACGATGTAATTAAAAACCTGAAAGAGAGTATTGAACAATTGCTGATGTTAAGAAATATCCAGAGTGCATTCATGTCTTGAGTGAAGTAATCTAAGATGGGACTGGGATATCACAGGTATTAAAGAAACAACAGCTGAGGGAGGGACAGGACAGGCAGCTCAATGTTCCAGAGGACAGATGCTGCAGGAAGGACAGAAGGGGAGCTGAGAGAGGAGGAGAGCTGCTGGATCTGATTGGGTGGAACATCCAATATTCCTGCTGGAGCGCTCAGTGAAGCTGAGTTCGTAGAAGTAATCAATAATAATGGGTCTTCCCTTTCCTCTGATTGTTCTACAGACCCCGATAGCCCCGCCCTCGTGCAACTTGACCTTCGCAAGATGGCGGCCCTGAGGCCGACGCTCCCTCTTCCCTCAAACAAATGGCGGCCGTGACCCTGGGCCCCTTCCCTGATCAGAGACCGCTACCTCCTTACCCGGGACTGGAGGGTCTTTTTCGAGTTATTTTTAATCTGTATCCAGGACTTGTGAAATCTCTCGGCTCCTTGCTTCCAGCGAGGCTCCCACACTTCGGCTCTGAGCACCGCTCTCTGAAGCTGATCGCAGCCGCTGATGGAGAAAGCAGCTCCATCTCTCTCTCACTCTCTCTCTCTGTGTCCTGACCAATGTGGCACTGCGCGGGCGTCTGAGATTATCGGTGAGTTTATAGAGAATATTCATATCTGCACAGGATTATGGGTGAAGTTTTAGTCATGAACAATTGCTCTGTGAGTTCCAGTCATTGAGATGATTAGTATGGAAATAGATTGGTTGGTCCAACTTAACCATACTAGCCAGGTATGTAAATTACCAATCATTCTGGGAATTTGAAAATAAGTTTCTTACTCGAGTTGTGTAAACCGACCTGTGAATTATTCACACCGACCTGTGAATTATTCTCAGCTCGTCCCCCTAAACTATTGCAAAATCACCTATGTGTTTATCTAAGGATTGTTTAAATCTCCCTAATTAACATTATCAGATTTACATCTCAACTATTTCTTAAAAATCTCACATCGATTCATGGGAGAGGTTTAATGGTCCACTATGTGGTGAGAATGACGTAAAAACAATGACCGCAGATGCTGGAAACCAAATTCTGGATCAGTGGTGCTGGAAGAGCACAGCAATTCAGGCAGCATTCAACGAGCAGTGAAATCGATGTTTTGGGCAAGAGCCCTTCATCAGGAATAACCCACCACATCACTTTGCCCCACAATCGTGGTATCTGGCTGTGCACAAGGAGGAGTGGCACAGTCTGTTCTGGGATGCCCTGGGGCCCTGAAACACATGGTAAAGACTAAAATCACCAGAGCATTGAGAGCCCCACCACATTGTTTGCATGTTCTATTGCTTTTACTCTGTTCCTGCCTTCCCTTGTTTTTTTCTTAATAAAGTTGTTGTTACACACACCTGCACAAGCTGTGAAATGAACTCAGGCCTCTCGATCCAAGATTCGGGATATTTTCACCACATCACAAGGCATCGACTCTAACTTCCCTTGTCCCTTAGTCTGCTGAGTCGCAACTGAATCAACTCCACATTTGGGAGGAAGGGGCGGAACTGGAGGACCGAGCAGCAGCCAGTCGTCTAACCAGAGTTAGTGAGTAGCGGGGCCAAAGCATTCTCGGGGAGTGAACGCTTCAGGATTGGTCAGAAAGCAAACTATTTTGCAGGATTGATCATTATCACTACATACTCTGGATCAGTGGTGCTGGAAGAGCACAGCAGTTCAGGCAGCATCCAAGGACCAGTAAAATCGACGTTTCGGGCAAAAGCCCTTCATCAGGAATTAAGCAGAGAGCCTGAAGCGTGGAGAGATAAGCCAGAGGAGGGTGGGGGTGGGGAGAAAGTAGCATAGAGTACAATAGATGAGTGGGGGAGGGGATGAAGGTGATAGGTCGGGGGCGGTTGGAGGATGGAGTGGATAGGTGGAAAAGAAGATAGGCAGGTAAAACAAGTCAGGACAAGTCACGGAGACAGTGCTGAGCTGGACGTTTGGAACTGGGATGAGGTGGGGGAAAGGGAAATGAGGAAACTGTTGAAGTCCACATTGATGCCCTGGGATTGAAGTGTTGCGAAGCGGAAGATGAGGCGTTCTTCCTCCAGGCGTCTGATGGTGAGGGAGCGGTGGTGAAGGAGGCCCAGGACCTCCATGTCCTCGTAGAGTGGGAGGGAGAGTTGAAATGTTGGGCCACAGGGTGGTGGGGTTATTGGTGCGGGTGTCCCGGAGATGTTCCCTAAAGCGCTCTGCTAGGAGGTGTCCAGTCTCCCCAATGTAGAGGAGACCGCGTCAGGAGCAACGGTTACAATAAATGGTATGAGTGGATGTGCAGGTGAAACTTTGATGGATGTGGAAGGCTCATTTCGGGCCTTGGATAGAGGTGAGGGAGGAGGTCTGGGCGCAGGTTTTGCAATTCCTGCAGTGGCAGGGGAAGGTGCCAAGTTGGGAGGGTGGGTTGTGGGGGGCATGGACCTGACCAGGTAGTCACAGAGGGAACGGTCTTTGCGGAAGGCAGAAAGGGGTGGGGAGGGAAATATATCCCTGGTGGTGGGGTCTGTTTGGAGGTGGCAGAATTGTCGACAGATGATGTGGTTTATGCGAAGGTTAGTGGGGTGGAAAGTGAGCCCCAGGGGCGTTCTGACCTTGTTACGGTTGGAGGGGCGGGGTCTGAGTGCGGAGGTGCGGGATGTGGATAAGATGCGTTGGAGGTCATCTTTAACCACGTAGGAAGGTAGATTGTGGTCTCTAAAGAAGGAGGCCACCTGATGTGTTCTGTGGTAGAACTGATCCTCCTGGGAACAGATATAGCGGAGGTGGAGAAATTGGGAATACGGGATGGCATTTTTGCAAGAGGTAGGGTGGGAAGAGGTGGAATCCAGATAGCTGTGGGAGTCGGTGGGTTTGTAAAAAATGTCAGTGTCAAGTTGGTCGTCATTAATGGAGATGGAGAGGTCCAGGAAGGGGAGGATGGTGTCAGAGAAGGTCCAGGTAAATTTAAGGTCAGGGTGGAATGTGTTGGTGAAGTTGATGAATTGCTCAACCTCCTCGCGGGAGCACGAGGTGGCGCCAATGCAGTCATCAATGTAGCGGAGGAAGAGGTGGGGAGTGATGCCGGTGTAACTACGGAAGATCGACTGTTCTATGTAGCCAACAAAGAGACAGACATAGCTGGGGCCCATACGTGTGCCCATGGCTACCCGTTTGATCAGCAGGAAGTGGGAGGATTCGAAGGAGAAATTGTTAAGGGTGAGGACCAGTTCAGCCAAACGAATGAGAGTGTCAGTGGAAGGGTACTGTTGGGGACGTCTGGAGAGGAAAAAACGGAGGGCTTGGAGGCCCTGGTCATGGCGGATGGAGTTGTAGAGGGATTGGATATCCGTGGTGAAGATGAGGCATTGGGATCAGGGAAATGGAAGTCTTGGAGGAGGTGGAGGGTGTGCGTGGTGTCTCGAATGTATGTGGAGAGTTCCTGTACTGGGCGGATAGGACAGTGTCGTGGTAGGTAGAGATGAGTTCAGTGGGGCAGGAGTATGCTGAGACAATGGGCCGGCCAGGGTGGTCAGGCTTGTGGATCTTGGGAAGGAGGTAGAACCGGGCAGTGCGGGGTTCCTGGACTGTGAGGTTGGAAGCTGTGGGTGGGAGATCTCCTGAGGAGTTGAGGTTCTATATGGTCTGGGAGATGATGGTTTGGTGATGGGGGGGTGGGGTCATGGTCGAGGTGGCAGTAGGAAGAGATGTCCTCGAGTTGGCGTTTGGCTTCAGCAGTGCAGAGGTCAGTGCACCAGACCACCACTGCGCCCCCTTTATCTGCTGGCGAAATGGTGAGGTTGGGATTGGAGGGCTGTGCGTTGTGAAGGTGAGAGGTTGGAGTGGGGGAGGGGGGTAGACAGGTTGAGGCAGTTAATGTCCCGGCAGCAGTAGGAAATGAAGAGGTCAAAGGCAAGTAATAGGCCAGCGTGAGGTATCCAGGTGGATGCAGTGTGTTGGAGGAGGGCAAAGGGGTCCTTGGAAGGTGGGCAGGAGTCCTGATTATGAAAGTAAGCTCGGAGACAGAGGCGATGGAAGAATTGAACAACGTCACGGCATGTATTAAATTCATTGATGTGTGGACGGAGAGGGATGAAGGTTAGGCCTTAGCTGAGAATTGATCGTTCGTCCTCAGTGAGGGGAAGGTCTGGAGGGAAGGCGAAAACTCAGCAGGACTGGGAGCTGGGATCTGGTGTGGGTGTGGATGTGGAGCTGGGAGTGGAGGCGGAGCCTGTAACTGGAGTGGGGGGAATGGGGGTGGAGTTATGAGCAGGGTTCCACCCCCATTCCCCCCACACTAACGTCATCATCCTAGAAAAAAGACTTCCACTGTCTACCTTTCTAATTCTCTGAACATCTTGTACATCTCTATCAAATGCCCTCTAGCCTTATGCTTGCCAATGAGAAGTATCTCAGCTTTTCCTCACAAGACCTTCTCTCCAGACCAGGCAACGTTCTGGTGAATCTCCTCTGCACCTTTTCCAATGTTTCTAGATCCTTCCATAAATATGGGCACCAGAATTGAACACAATATTCCAAGTGTGGCTGCACCAGCGTTTTGTATAGTTGCAGTATGGTATTTCAACGTCGGAACTCAATCCCTCCATGAATGAAACCCAACACTCCGTTTGCCGCCTTAACAGCACTATCAACCTAGGTGGCAAATTTCAGGGATCTGTGTACATGGACTCCAAGATCCCTCTGCACACCACACTACCAATAATTTTTCCATTGACCCAGTATTCAGCCTTCCTGTTGTTCTTCTCAAAGTGCATTACCTCACATTTAGTTGCATTGAACTCTATTTGCCATCTCTCAGCCCAATTCTGCAGTTTATCCAAGTCCCCTTGCAACCTGTAACATTCTTTTACACTGGCTTTAGTGTTGTCTGCAAATTTCCTAATCCATTCACCGATACCTGCAGTGGTCCCAAAACAGATCCTGGTGGCATGTGACTAGTAACTGGACTCCAGGCTGAATATTTTCCATCAACCACCACTCGCTGCCTTCTTACAGAAAACAAGTTTCTAATCCAAACTGCTAAATCACCCTCAATTTAGGGTTCTCCTTTATTCCATTTGTTAATGACTGCTCATGTCCTCTTTTTGCTCTTTTTAACTCTCTCTTTAAATCCTTCTTAGCTGATCTGTAATTCTCCATCGCCTCATCTGAAACATGTTGCCTCATCAACAACTAAACCTCCTTCTTCGTAACAAGAGATGCAGTTTCCGCAGTAAACCACGGTTCCCTTACCTTATCACTTCCTCCTGCCTGACAGGGACATACCTATCAAGGACACACAATATCTGTTCCTTAAACCAGCTCCACATTTCCATTGTCTGAATCCCCTGCATTTTGCTACCCCATTCTGTGCATCTAATTCTTGCCTAATAGCATTGTAATTGCCCTTGCCCCATCAATAACTCTTGACCTGTGGCATGTACTTATTCCTTTCCATCGCTTAACTAAATTTATCTGAATTATGGTCACTCTCACCAAAGTGATCACCTACAACTAAATCAAACACCTCGTCTGGTTCATTACCAAGGACCAGATCCAATGTGGCCTCCCCTCTTGTCGGCCCTTCAACATACTGTGTCAGGAAACCCTCCTGTACACATTGGATAAAAACTGATTCATCCGACGTATTAGAGTTATAGCATTTCCAGTCAATTTTGGGGAAGTTAAAGTCCCCATAATGACCATCCTGTTACTTTCACTCCTATCCAGAATAATTTTGCTAATCCTCTCTTCCACCTCCCTGGAACTCTGCGGAGGCCTGGGGCAAAAAAAGACTCTCAGCAGTGTGACCTCTCCTCTTCTGTTTCTAACATTAGCCCACACTATCTCAGGAGACTAGTCCTCATAAAAAGTTCTCTCAGACACCGTTATACTCTCCTCGACTAACGTGACATGCCTGGACCCATTGCAGAGCTTCAAACTCCATGAGGCAGCCATACTCTCTGACAGACAGACTCAGTCTGGAACCTCCTCTGTCCTTAAGACCTTATGCACTGTCTGTGGTCCTCCATTTCCCATTTGCACATTCCTTTTCCAACCCACCCCACCTGCATCACTCCATGAATGGTGCTGTCAATGGAATACTCTCCCTAACCTTCTCTATCCTCCTTTAAGATGTATTTTAAAATCATTCTCTTTAATCAATGTTTTGATCATCCATGAAGTACCTTAGGAGATTTGCCAGTGTAAACGATTCCATACAATGCAAGTAGTTGTTGTTATTGCCGTACATTAGGAGAAACAAGAATAATGCTTTCAAAATTCTAACAAGAAAGTCACTGACAGGTGTAAGTGTTCAGGCCACCAAATAATAACATCACATTGGGATGGGCAATAAACAAAGAAATAACTATTGCCCGTAAAAATGGTATGGCTATTATCATGGGTGATTGTAATCTACATGTAGATTGATCGAACCAGCTCAGTCAGAGTAGCCTTGAGTTTATTAAGTGTATCCATGATACTGTTCAAGAAAACTATGAAATGGAACTGACAAGGGAGCAATCTATCCAGCATCTGGCCCTGTGCAATGAGACAGGAATAATTAATGACCTCAGAGTTAGGGATCCTCTTGGAAGAAGTGATCACTCTATGGTTGAATTTAGAATACATATGGAGAGTGTGAAGATAAAATCTAATACCTGGGTCCTGTGCTTCAACACAGCGAACTACAATAGAATGAGGGAGAACCTGGATAAAGTAGACTGGAAACAAAGATGTTATGGTGGGACAGTTGATGAGCAGTGGAAGATTTTCAAAGGCATTTTACAAAGTGCTCAGCAATGGTACATTCCAGTAAAAAGGAAGGACTGTAAGAAAAGGCATACTCTGCAATGGGTATCTAAGGAAAGCGATCAAATTGAAAGAGAAGGCATACAAAGTGGCCAAAAACAGCCTGAAACTAGAACTGGGAAAACTTTAAAGGACAACAGAAAGCCACAGAAGAGCTATAAAGAAACGTAAGATAGAACATGAGAAAAATAAACAAGCACAGACTATAAAGACAGATAGCAAAATTTTATATTGAATCAGAAAAGAGTGGCTAAAGTAAATGTTGGTCCCATGGAAAATGAGAAGGAACATTTAATTATGGGATATCACAGTGAAGGACACTAATATCTTGCCAATAATTAGCAAAGAGACAAAGATAGGTGAGGGTTTGGAAACGATCATTATTACGGAACAGCTAATGTTGGACTGTTGGAGGTAATTGAGCTAATGACAGAAAAGTCTTCAGACCCTGATGGAATGCATCCCAGGGTACTAAAGGAGATGCCAGGAGAAATAGCAAATGCAGTGGCAGTAATTTTCCAAAATTCACTGGACTCTGTGGCAGTCCCAGCAGATTGGAAAGCAGCAAAAGTGACGCCACTGTTTTAAAAAAGGAGGTGGACAAAAGGTGGGGAATTATACACAAGTTAGCTTATTCTCTGTAGTGGGAAAGATGCTTGGGTCTATTATCAAGGAAGAAATAGCAGGGAATCTCAATTGAAATTGTCCCATTGGACTGACAGAGCATGGGTTCATGTAGGGCAGGTCTTGCTTCACAAATCTTTTTGAAATCTATGAAGACATTTCGAGCAAGGTGGACAACAGGGACCCAGTGGATGCGGTGTACCTGGATTTCCAAAAAGCCTTCAACAAGGTGCTGTGCAAGAGGCTGTTGCATAATATAAAGGTGCATGGCATGAGGAGTAGAGTATTAGCATGGATAGAAGATTGGTTGACTAACAGGAACCAAAGTGTGGGGATAAATCAGTACTATTCTGGCTGGCAATCAGTGACTAATAGTGTGCCTCAGGGATCAGTGTTGGGACTGCGATTATTTAGAATTGATACAGATGATTTGGAGTTGGGGACCACATGTAGGGTGTCAAAGTTTGCATATGAGACTAAGATGAGGAGCAGAACAAAGTGTGTGGAGGACTGGGAAACTTTGCAGAGGAACAGAGATACATTGGGTGAGTGGGCAATGGGCTGGCATTTGGAATAGAATGTTCATAAATGTAAAGTCATACTGTTTGGTTGGAGTAACATTAAAAAAGAGATTATTACTTGAGTTTTAAAAAGTTGCATCATTTGCTATGTAGGGGCACCTGAGTAACCTTCTGCATGAAGGTTGTTCACCAGGTACAACAATCAATTCAGAAGGCAAATGGAATTTTGTCCTTCATTGCTGAAGGGACCGTGTTTAAAAGCAGAGGTTATGTTCCAGCTGTATTGGGTGCTGGTGAGGCCACACCTGGAGTACTGCATGCAGTTTCAGTCTCCTTACTTGCTCAAGGATGTACCGGCACTAGAGGGTGTGCCGATGAGGTTAACTAGGTTGATTCCGGAGTTGAGGGGTTGGTTTAACAGACTGAGTAGATTGGGATTATATTCATTGGAAATCAGAAGAATGGGAAACATATAAAATAATGAATGGAATGGATAAAACAGAAGTAGAGAGAATGTTTCCACTGGCAGATGAAACCAGGACAAGAGGGCATCACCTCAAGATTAGAGGCAGCAAATTTAGGACTGAATTGAGAAGGAACTTCTTGACCTTGATGGAATTCATTGCCCAGGGAAGTAGTTGATGCTAGATCAATAAACGTTTTTAAAGCTAAGGTAACTTTTAAAAAAAGAAATAACTAATTAATTAAGGGATACGATGAGAATGTTGGTAAATGGTTCTGCGTCCACGAAATGATCAGCCATGATCTTAATGAATGGCAGAGACGGCCTTCTCCTGTTCCTAGTTCTTTTGTTGTTATATATTGAATTCCTCCCGCACTCTTGACTTTCAGGTGCTGGTGTTGGATTAGGATGGACAAAATTAAAATTCAAAGAACACCAGGTTATAGTCCAACATGTTTATTTGGAAGCATTCGCTTTGCAGCTTCTTCATCAGGTGGTTGTGTGATTTTTAACTTTGTGTCTCACTCTTGTAACTGATAAAGAGCAACAAAAGCCTCGAAGCAGTGCGCATGCTCCAGGCAACAACTTGCCCCCGGTGGTTGATGTCAGCGGAAGATCAATGGAAAGACAGTGGTAGGGGCACAACTGGAGGACCTGGCGGGGCATTTGGTCCTCCGACCAATCAGAGTAAATGAGGTACGGGACTAGACTATACCACGTGATCATCCTCACGGTGGGCGTGGATTTGCGGGACGTGTGGATGGAGAGCTGTTGGTAAAGAAAGAAATAAACAGCAGGAAGTGGGAGGGAAATGGTTTTGGTATGGGCTGAGAGGTTTTACAAATACTTGGTGCACATCGGAAAAAACAAAAGGAGCCGAAAGGGCAACCAAAATTGTAACATTTCAAAGGCATTTGAATAGAAAGGGTTCAGAGGGATGTCGGTCAAGTGCTGGCGAATGGGAATAGTTGAGAATATCTGGTTTGCATAGATGGGTTGGACTGAAGAGACTGTTTTTGTGCGAGACATCTCTGACTGTGGGATCATAAAAGTGAACACTGCTCTGATTCACCTCTGGGCTCCTTGATGTCCACTTCTTCGTTATCTAGCTTCCTCAGTCTCACGTGAGTGTATTTTTGCTCTGTTTAGTATTTTACCACTACGTTCACAGACCTTTTTGTAAATGGATTGTCCACTGCTGCCCGACTCCTGACCGTATGCTGCTCCATTATCAGGTTATTTTTTTCCACAATATCTTTGACAGTCAAGAATTCTTTTTCCCAATAGTGAGTGGATTTTTCTTCCATTTCTGACAGTCAAATTCTGCACCATTTTCATTCCCTACAATTCATATTGCACTCCCTGAAACATCATGTGTATTTCTCCTTCCACAAGTACCAGTGATCATTGGCAAAGCCCTGTTGCCTGTGGAGAGGGTGATGTTTGACTTCCTTGTACTGCTGCAGTTTGAATGGTGAAGGCACTCCCACAACGTGGTTGGGTAAGAGACATTACAGATTATTCACTCAGCGATAGTGAAAAGTAGAAGATATCTGTACAAATCAACATGTTTTTAATTTCACAAAAATATTGAGAACTTTTGACATAAGGCCACAGCTGGAGAATATTACGTTCGGTGACCAAAACCATTGCCAAATTAGCAATTTTTCAGGAATGCCTTAAAGGAAGAAAGCAGATCTTAGAGGGTGGGAATTCCAGACCGTGTTGCCCTGGAATCTATGGAAACAGTCACACAGCTGAACTCAAAAATAAACACATCATTGGGAGTCTAAACTAAAATGAGTTATTGAGATATGAAAGGGTGTGTGGTGCAGGAATGATTACAGCCAGGAATTAAATCAAGTGTGTGAAAGTAAATTGTTGTGGCTTATAAATGGGAGCCTTTTGATGGATCAGCAAGTTCTGGGACAAGTGAGCACTTTGGCGGTAGAGTTTTCAATATTCTGGAGATTATAGGGAGGGTGATTGTGGGATGCTGGCCAGGAGTGGGTTTAGATAATGAAATCTAGAGTTAACAAAATGAATGAATGAGAGTTTCAGCAAATGAGCTGAGATTGTGGTGAGGTCAATTTCTGGAGCACAGCCATCAGTCTTATTGCCACAATGTTGGGAGGGCCGACAGCCTTCACATTACTTCTCCATTTCTTGATCTGATTTGAAATAAGTTTTCAACCAAGTTGATTCATGTCTGTGATGTCAGGAACCAATGTAGAAGGCTCATCCACTTGGCATTGCTGGCTGAAGATTGCTGCAAATGCTGTTGTCTTGTCTGTTGCATGGATGTGTGAGACCCCTCCATCAGTAAGGGTGGGGATACCTGTGATGCTTCCTGCAGTGAGTTGTTAAATTGTCCATCACCATTCCTGACTAGGTGTGGCAGAACTGCAGAGCTCAGATCTGATCCATTGGTTGTTGGATCACATAGTTCTATTTGGTGTTGCTTGTGCTGTTTGGCATGCAGGTTGGGTAGCTTCACCAGGTTGGCACCTCATTTTTAGATATGCATGGTATTGCTCCTGGCATACCCTGCAGAACTTTCCACTGAACTAGGGTTGATCCACTGGCTTGATGTTAATGGTTGAATGAGGAATATACCAGGCCATGAGATTTCAGATTGGGCTGGAGTACAGTTCTGCTGCTGTTGTTGGCCCACAGTGAGACAGAAGTTGCAGGGTCAAGAGGGCTGATTGTGATGTCGTATTTCCAGTGCATTGGTAGATGTAATGTGGTCCATCCAGTTTCATTCCTTTGTTGAGACTGTGCAGTGATTAATACAATGAGTGATTTGATGGGCCACTGTCAGGAATGCAACTTTTAAAAAAAGGTTTTGTGATTTACACAAGAAAGAAGTGAAACTATCATGGTATTTGAACAGATGAAAGACTGAACAGACAATCAAGGTATTTTTCAATGGATAATTTCAGTTACATCACACTAAATTTTTGCTATAAATTCTGTGCCTTAGAATTGTGCCCTCTACAATCACCTGATGAAGTAGCAGTGCTCCGAAAGCTAGTGTGCTTCCAATTAAACCTGTTGGACTATAACCTGGTGCTGTGTGATTATTAACTGAGAATATGACCGCACTACGAACAGGGCTGCATGTAAACAGGCTCAGTCCAGTTAATCAATACATTCGGAAGGATTTCCTCCAAGTTTGATGACGCAATATTCGTCAAAACCGTCAACTTCAACCTGCAATGTTGTTATTAACAAAAACTTCAGGCTGACACAAATCTCCCCACCCCACTGCAATTTGGTAACTGGGCCTGGCCCAGGAATTGTAACTGGGACATTTGTGGACTGTGATCTCAAAGGAAGCGAGCAAACACAATTCTGACAGATTAGTCCTCAAAGATGAGTAGCAAGTTTGAGACAAGGCCAGTGGTATGCCGCCTTGCACTTAGCTTAATTGCATTTCTTATTTACAGTCGTGTTTTGCAAAGTATAAAGAACTATGTGTTTGTTTTCCATGGTTGGGGAGTTTTATCCGAGTTGATCACAGTTGCTGCCTCTTGCTCCCCAAGTCAAATCATAGGATCTATAACAAAACAATAAACTGCAGATGCTGGAGATCTGAACCTCAGAAACAAAGTGCTGGAGAAACTCAGCAGTTCTGAGGGCATCAGTGAAGAGAAAAATAATGTTACATTTCAATTTCAGTGACTCTTCGTCTGAACGGACAAATGGTCATGAGACTTTAAACTTACAATGTTTTTTTTCCCCCACAGAGATGCTGCTGGACCTGTGGTTCTCCAGCACTGTGCTTTCTATTGTGAACTTTATTTACAAAACAGATCGGAAAATACTAATCTTCAAAAGTGAAAGGTTCATTGCAAACATGAGCATAGTTTCCACACTTGAGTTACACAAGCACGTCTCAGTTTAAAAACATTTTAAACACTTTAAAAAGATTTAACTCACAATAATATTCCATCTCAAAATTAGCCAAGTTACACCAGTAATAAAGCTCATTCACCCAATGAGGCACTTCAGCCCAACATCCTGCAGTGTTGTACACAGCCACCTTTACCAAAGAATGATCACATGTCACAAAATTGAAGGCCAAGAGCATGTCTCTTTCAAGGAGCTGAAGTCAAACTCTCAATTTTTGGAAGGACTTTTATTAAACCTGATTGAACATTTTAATCTCAGAACATAATCTTTGTTTTTTTTAAACAAAGTGTGTGGGAAACATCCCACATCTTGTTAAAGGTTCAGTTCGGTCTGATACATAGAGCCAAAGGTCAAGCAAACATCACACTTTCCATTCACTTCTACAAAGGGCTGACATCACATTTCTTCAGGATTTAAAGTATTTTATAAATTGTTTGTAAAATCATTTGTCACGTTTAAGAACTGGACAATAAATGTCATTGTATGCAATAAGAGTGAAGCCTGTGAGAGCAGATTTAGCTTTGGGGGGGCTGTGTATGTGCTTTCTAAGTTCTGGGAGCACTTTGGGAGACTGCTCCCAGATAGTGATAGAAAGCATATCTGGAATGCACTGTTTAGATTTGGGAATCCATGGGAGACAATCTATGGTTTCAATAGTACTTGGCTTGTGTTGGTGTGCAGTAAGCAATTCATAAAGTTACTTATGTATTGTAGTTGACTACCTGAATGGTATTCAAATCTGCCAGGTTGCCTTCAATAGTGTGAATGCATCTATTGTAAATATTTGGAATATTCCAGAACTGCCCAGTGCTAGGCAAATTCAGAGGGGACAAAAAAATCACATTGAGTATTTTGAAATTAAGAATCCAAGAGGATGTAACCACTGAAGTATTCAATTCAAATAGTTAAATGGATTGCTCACATTTAAAATACCTGTTATACATAAGAATGGATGGACTGACAGAGTTGGGACCAAATTCCGAGCCTGGGCATGTGAAATGTGCTTTGATAAAGTCACCTGCGTTTACCAACAATAATTTGGCAAGCTCGGAAATTTAAAAAACAATACGAGCTTCATTGCTGCTCCAGTCGGCTCCCAAGCTCTGTTTTTTTTTACACAATGTTCAGGTTTATTGCATACACTCTGAAACATGTGTTCCTTCTACAGATCCTGCAAGTTTCCCCAATGAGCATAGTCCATCCAAATGATGTTGCTTACTTTGGCCAACTCATTTCTTTCCGAGCCTCTATAACCTGAAGAGTGACCTGAAGCAATTACTCCACATATGTGGGAACATTACCGACAAGGATTTTTTCCTTCAGAATTGACTTCCATATATTCAATTGCCCAGAAAAGATAAAAAGCTTGTTACCCTTTATAGAGCAATGATTCAGTGGGAGTAAAACGCCAACCTTTTCCTTGCTTAACAATCACGCTGCCTAAATTTTAAACATGAACACTTCTTAATAGTTCACCAGATCCTAACGAAATATTTTGTGTGAAACAAATCACATGATACATAGTTATTCAGATAATAAAACAAGTTTGTTCATTGAAGAACCCAGAGGAAAAGGTCATGAAATAATGTGAGTTTGATATACCTCAATCATCATTTCAAGTGCATTCTCTGCATAAATTCTCCTTTTCCTCCTCGAAGTATTCAACTTCTTGAATAATTGAGAGAATGAAGTCACAGTTGTACAACACAAAATCAGACCCTTCAGTCAAACTTGCCCATGCTGACCAGATCTCCAAAATTAATCTAGTCCCATTTGCCAGCATTTGTTCCATATCCATCGTAAACCCTTTCTACTGATTATCAGTTTATTTTACTTAATCAGCACTTGAAATACTGACATTTTTTTTCTCCCAACGTTGGTTAAAGAAATCATAAGTTCCTTCATCCAAGTTAATTTTGTAATCTTTCACAAAGACACAAGTGAGAACAACATATAGCTAAGTGCAAAACAAAATACTGCAGCTGCGTGATATCTGGGAACACTGTAAAGGTGAGGCACTGATACTGCACAAGTTTGTCAGCACGGTTTCAATTACTGACAATAATTTAGTAATGTCTTAGTCTTCACATAGTTAAGGTAAATGTGAGATATCTGAATTTCATGTATTGGTTCCTATTGCACTTTGAGAAGATTAAACCAAGAATATTTTTTGTTGATCAAAGGAGAAAGTGATGACCAAAGAAGTGGATATCAGAGTCGAAAAGTGTCATGTTGGAAAAGCACAGCAAGTCAGGCAGCATCCGAGAAGCAGGAGAGTTAGTGGTTCGGGCATAAGCCGTTCATCAGGAATCACAGGCTTCAGAAAAATAACTGGCATAGACGTATGCCAATACATATGTAGAAGGGTCAGAGCATGTTACTATAAGATTAGAGACTAATTTCAGATTTGGTACCATTCAGTGCAACATTTCAGTATGATATTTACATATGTACTTAAAAGAGAAGTTGTCTAAAATTACAAGCTCTAGAATGATTATATAATTAAACCTGGAAATAAAGCTGGTGAACAAGAATGGCAAAGTGAAGTCCCATCAGTATCGCCTTGGGCAGTGTCAAGTAAGAATTTGAGAGCAGAGTTGCCACTTTGGTGTAACCTGCAGTCTGGACAAATTGCAGCAAAAATCTGTTCAATTGTATCTGCAAACTATTGAATGCAAAATACTCCTTGCACAATAATGAGGCAGCATTGTGGCATGTCATTTTTAAAATATATTATTTTCAAAGTTACTCACAATTAAGAGTGATCACCTGGTGCTGTCTGCATAACACAGTATAAAAAGGAATTAACAAAAAAAAATTATAACCCAAATTCAGAGTCACTAATTTATTGATATTGCATGGGTCCAGCATTTATAAGGAACTAATTTTTAAAAATAAATGCAGATACATTTCCTAACTATATTGGAGTAAGTTTCTGACTGAACAGTGACAGGATTGGACAGAGTCCGCATGGATTTAAGAGAGGGGAATTATACTTAGCAAATCTACTGAAAGAATCTACAGAGTCGAATATTAAAGAAAGAAAGAAATTGCAGGACATTTAGAAAAGCTTATCATTAAACATGGTAGACTGGGTTTTGTGAAAGCTAAACTATATTTGACAAGTTTACAACAGTTCATTGAGGAGATAACAAGCAGGGCTGATAAAGGGCAATCCAATGATGCTCTGTATTTGGATTTTAAAAATGTAAATGATAAGGTGTTACATAAAAGTTAATTGCACAATTTAGGAGCTCATGGTATTGGGGTAATGTATTAGTATGGACTGAGGATTGGTTAACCACACTGGCTGTTGCTGAGTCCTCACTTGGAGTACTGTTAGCTCCCATATTTAATAAAGGATAAACTAACATCGGACACTATTCAAAAAAGATTCACTTAGCTGCTTTGAGGACCAAAGGGTTGACCTATCAAGAATAGATAAGCAGGGGTGATCTTATGGAAACAAGATTCTGAGGAGCTTGACAGAGTAGATGATGACTAGATCTTCGAGCACCAGTGAAGTCTCAAACCAGGGGACATTACATAAGGGAACGTTCATTTTAGAAAAAGTAAAGAATTTTTTCTCTGTGAATGGCTAGAATTTTCTCGCGCAAACAATTGTGAAAGTTAAATGTGGGAGGGGAATGGTTGGGTCACTCTTCGGAGGGTTGTTCTGGCTTGTTGGGCTGAAGGGCCTGTTTCCACATCGTAGGGAATCTGTGATTCTGTCTCAAATTATTTTAAAAGAGGGCAGATAGATTTTTGAAATATTGAGCAGTTGAGGGCTATGCGGATCAAGCATAAAAGAGGTGTTGAGGTCTGGGTTGGCCCAGCCATGATCTGATAGAATGGGGGGAACAAGCTGAAGGTGATGAATGCCCTACTCCTGCTCCGATTCCTTGAGGCTCCATTTCATGTTTTTTTTGTTTCTAAAGAAGAATGTGATACAATGTGCTAAAGATCTCAGATGTTGTGAAAATGGGGTGTTTATGTACTGATTCAGATGGCATTGATTCGTCAATCACAGCTATACAGTCAGGAGTAGGAAGGCAATTCCCTCCATGAATAAAGGAAATCTACTGCAGAGCTCACACAAAGGGAATTCTCACCCTCCGCACATTACCCAACGTATCTGCTAAAGCAGGACGCACTGCGCATGCTCTCGCCAACAAAGTGACCCGCGGGTGATTGATGTCAGCACCGGACCAATGAAAGGACGGTGGGCGGATCTGGAGGACCTAGCGGGATGTTGGTCCTCCAATCAACCAAAGTGAATGAAGGGCGGAGCTAAGCTAAACCATGTGATCACCCTCGCGCGCGGCGCAGTGTCGATGTAATGAATGCTCGGGAAGTTATGGAGAGAAAGGATACGGTAAGGAAAGAAATAAACAGGGTAACAGGAGAAAAACTGTTGCTACGAGCGGAGAGGTTTTACAAACAAATTGTGCACGTCGGCAAACACAAATTTGAACGCCCCAGTCCCGTGTTTGCAGTAAATGAGGAATTGCCTCAGCGCGGCTGGAAGCCTGAGTGAGCGCCGCCATCTTTATTCGAGGCAAAGATTCACTGGGCATGTGCACCGCCGCCATCTTTGTAGGGGGCAAGGTACAATACTTCTCTGATTCACCTCTGGGCTCCCTCATGACCACTTTGTTAGTATCTAGCTTCCTCAGTCTCGAACCATGGGTGTATTTTTGGTCTGTTTACTACTGTATTATTACTTTTATAGACCCTTTGCAAATGAGTTTTTCACTGCGGCCCAGCCCCTGACCATGTACTGCTCTATTATCAGATTATTTTTTTCTTGAATATTTTTGAGTCAAGAATTCTTTTTTTCCAACAAGCAAGTGTATTTTTCTTCCATTTCTGGCTATCAAATTCTGCACCATTTTCATTCCCTGAAATCCATTTTGCACTCCCTGAAACATCAACTGTGTTTCTCCTTCCACAGAAACCAGTGATTAATGCCAAAGCCCTATTGCTTGTGGAGAGGGTGATGTTTGACTTTCTTGTCCAGCTGCAGTTTGTGTGGTGAAGGTGCTCCTACAATGTGGTTGGGTAAGTGGCATTATGGATTATTCATTCAGCAACAGTGATGATTTGAAAATAATGTTCAAATCAACAACAGTTTGTAATTTTATTATCATGCTTATAATTTCACAAAAGTACTATTGAGAACTTTAGACATAAGGCCATAGATGGAGATATTAGGTCAGGTGACTAAAAGCATTGTCAAAAAGCAGGTTTTGAGGGATGTCTTGAAGGCAGACCTGTGAGGTTTTGGCTGCGAATTTCAGACCATGCTGCTTCAGCAACTGTAGAAACAGCCACACAGGTGAAATAATGAATTAACAAATGGTTGGGAGTCTCGAAGAAAATGGGTTGTCGAGGTCTCAAAGCGTGTGTGGTGCAGGGAGCTCGGGATTATCACAGCCAGGAATTAAATCAAGTGTGAGAATTTTAAATTGAGGGATATTGGCCAGGTGCTGGCAGGTGAGACTTGTTTGGGTTGGGGTATCTGGTTGGCATGGACGGGTTGGACCGAAGGGTCTGTTTCCTTGCTGTACATTTCTATGGCTGTATGCTGTTGATTATAATTAGGAGCCTTTTGATGAATCAACAAGCAGTGATTTAGACTTTCTTGAGATTACAGGGAGGTTGAATGGGGAAGCTGGCCCTGAGTGTGTTTGGAAAATGAAGTCTGGAGATAACACAAGGTGGATGAAAGTAAACGAGCTGAGATAAGGGTGGAATCAGCTAGAAATAGTGGTCTTAGAGTGGGACTGAGTTATCACACTCTCCTCACCTCTGGGATTCATCTGGTTGCCAGATTGTGAATCAGGGCGGTAACATAATCGGGAGCTGAGTGGTCCTGGTGGTGCCTAAAATGAGTGTTACTGAGCTGGCTGTTGCTGAGCAGCTGCTGTTTGGTAGCCCTGTTGATGACATCTTCCATCACTTTACTGCTGATCGAGTGTGGACTGATAGAGGGAAATTGGCTGGGTTGGATTGCCCTGTGTTTTTGTGTGGAACATCCCTGGGCAATGTTCCACATTGTCTGTCGATGCCAGTGCTGGAGCGGTACTCGGCTTGGTGGGTGGCAAGTTCTGGAGCACAGACAACAGTATTATTGCCAGAATATTGGCAGGGCCCATAGCCTTTGCACTACTTAACCATTTCTTGATGTCATTCAAACTGAATCGAACTGGCTTAAAACTCACATCAGTGATGTTAGGAACCACTGGAGAAGGTTGAGATGGATCATCCCACTTTGCACTTCTGGCTGAAGATTGCTGCAAATGCTGTTGTCTTATCTGGTGAACGGGTGTGTGAGGCTCCTCCATCAGTAAAAGTGGGGATATCTGTGATGCTTCCTCCAGTAAGTTGTTTAATTGTCCATCACCGTTCACAACTGGGTGCGGCAGAACTGCAGAGCTCCGATCTGTTCCACTGGATGTAGGATCACTGAGCTCTGTTGCTTGTTGCTGATGCTGTTTGATATGCAGGTAGTTCTGTTTTATAGCTTCACCAGGTTGGCACTTCATTTTTAAGTCTGCCTGGTGCTGCTCTTATGGCATGCCCTCCTTTGCTGTCCATTGTGATGGGTGAGAGCAGGATTTACAAACCCATGAGATTCCAGATTGTGCTGGAGTACAGTTCTGCTGCTGTAGATGTCCCACAGTGCCTCATAGATACCCAGTGTGAGACAAAGTCTGTCCCAATTAGAACGGTTATAGTGTCACTCAACACAATGGAGGTTTTTCTCAACTTTAAGGCAAGACTTTGTCTCCAAAAGGAATGTGTGATGTTCGCTCGTACTGATACTGTCATAGACAGATGTATCTGCAGCTAGTCAATTCATAACAATGAGATCAAGTATGTTTTTCCCTCTTGTTGGTTCCCTCCCCACCCGCTGCAGACTCAGTTGGGCAGCTATGTCCTTTAGGACCTGGCCAGCTCAGTCTGTAATTCTGTTGCAGAGCTAGTCTCGATTGTGGACATTGAAATCCTGTACCCAGAGTACATTTGACACCATTTTATTGCTTCGGTGCTTCCTCCAAATGTTGTTCAGCATGAAGGAGAAGTGATTCATCAGCCAAGAGAGGGCGGGACGTGGTAATCAGCAGGAGCCATGAGACTTCCTGGTCTCTGGAGCCAATGTTGAGTGCTCCGAGGGCAAATCCTCCCTGTCTGTACACCACTGTGCCACCACCTCTGCCTGGTCTATCCTGCCGGTGGGACAGGGCATATCCAGAGATTTCAGGAGAAAGTGAAGACTGTGATCTCCAGCATCTGCAATCAAGAGTCTGGTGCTGGAAAAGCACAGCAGATCAGGCTGAAGGGCTTAGGCTCGAAACGTCGATTCTCCTGCTTCTCGGATGCTGCCTGACCTGTTGTGCTTTTCCATCACCATCCCTAGATATTGAGATTGTGGTGATGGTGGTATCTGGTCATTGTTTGTAAGGGATGACTCCGTGAGTATGACTATGTCAGGCTGTTCCTTGACTCGTCTGTGAGACAGCTCTCCACATTTTGACACCAAAATCCATATGTTAGTGAGGAGGACGTTGCACCATCGAGAGGGCTGATTCTGTGGTTGTATTTTCTGGTGCCTTGTTAGTTGCCAACTGGTCCATCCAGTTTCATTCCTGTGTTGAGACTTTGCAGTGATTAATACAGTGAGTAGCTGGCTGGGCCGCTGTCAGGTTGGCAGGATTTGTTTCACCATTGACAATGGTTACATGGAGATCAGGAGATTCCTAATATGTTGTTTTTTTCCTTGAATTCAGATTCCACCATCTGCCAAGTGGGATTCGAACCAGGACTTCAGCTGTTTGTTTTAATATTCTGGATAAAAGCTAAATACATTCAGGTTTGTTCACTCACTTTAAATTTCTTTGTAAAACACTGTCCATCGTCCTGTCTCCTCCATCCTCCCCTCCAGCAACGAGTGAGGAGCACATGGAGTTTCTCTGTCACTAAGACTGAGATAATCCGATCTGCTGCTTCTCTCCCTCCCACTAGCCCACTGAGTCAAACTGCCTCACGTGGTGTTCCTGGTTTTTGTCCTAAACCTACACCTTTCTCCAGTCTCTTGTCAAGCCTTATCAGAGCTCACCTTGACCCTTTACCCTAATCTCGCTAAACTCACTTTCCAACTCTCTTTCCTCCGCTGCCGCCTCATCACTCCCCCTCGCCAATTCATAGATATTGTTCCTTGTTCTGTCTGTTGGTCTTTTCTGGTTATGTCCTTCGCTCCCATTCTGTGAAAAACTAATATTTGACCTTAGCATTGTTGGAAAATCCTGCTCCATCTCCACTCTCCCTTTCCTTTCTGAATTCCTTGCATTTGGTGTCCCTCAACGATCTATCCTTGGTCTCTCCTGTATCTCACGTACATAGTGCCAGGAGGTGATATCATCCAAAAACAGTGTTAGGTTTACATGTACACTGACGATGCCCAGCTCTCCCTCCCCATCATCCCTCTCCATTACTCCACTGTTTCTCAGTTATCAAACTGTTTGTCACATTCCCACTACTCAATTAGCTGCAATTTCCTCCAATGAAACATTGTCATGGTTAAACCCATTGCCTTACCTTTACCTTTCTGCTGAGCCCCTCCCTCCCACTGGGAACTCTCTGAGGCAGCACGACACTCTTCACAATATTGCTGTTATATCTGACCCCAAGGTGACCTTCTGATCAGACATCCACACAATCACAACACCAGGAATTCCAATCTCTTAAACGTTGCTTTTCTCCACCTCACCCCAGCTCCATTGCTACTGGAACTCCTTACCCACGTCTGTGTCACCTTAAACTTGAATCCAAAACAGAACCCTTGATTCTGTGACTCAGAATCTAGTTTCAGACTCCCCACTCAGTATTTACCCTCAGACACATCCTGTCAGTATTTATCCTGTCAAACCCCTTAAGAATCCCATCTGTCTCCATGCGATCACCTCTCTTTCTCCAAAATCCAGTGAGTAGAGTCCCAACCTTTTCAGCCTTTATTAAAACGATAATCCCTCCAAATCAGGGATCATCTCATTGAATCTTCCCTGAAATGCCTCCAATAAAGTGACACATTTCCTTATCTAAAGGGACCAAAACTGCTCTCATTCCTGCAGATATGGTGGTCTCACCAGCACTTCCACACGTTACTCTCAGGTACTCCAAACTCTAATCCTGAAAACGTTTGAAACAAAACATTCGATTCCCCTTCCTGATTCCCTGTTGTAACTGTGTGGTAGCTTTCTGTGTTTCCTGAACAATTACCACTGGTCCCTTTGTTGTGCAGCTTTCTACAGTTTCCACCATTTAAATAGTACTTTGTTCTTTTATTATCTCCTCCAAAATGAGCAACTTCCCATTTTCCCAAGTTACACCCCATCTAGCAACTTGTTACCCCCTTCTCCTGTGCATCTCTCTTGTTTCATAATCCTCTTAGACCTTTACAGTTATGCCTTTTCTAGGAGATATTCCCTGCCTTCCCATTCTTCCAAACATTTACTGGGAGCACTGGGCAGTGGGAAGCAGGCAGAGTTGCTATCTTTTTCGCGATATGCTTTGGAGTGATTGGGAGGATCTTCCCACCCATTGGTCAGGATGGAGACAACTTGCCCATCGTTAGGCATTAGCCTTTCACACCCATGTCTTATTGATGAGGCAGAGCGGCAGCACGGAATGAAAGAAAAGAAAGTCATTCTTGTTCCCCATATCTCACTGGTGCTTGGATCATTTTCTCCAATGTGTCAAAGAACTGCTGTGTTCAGTCACATGAGATCTCAAGTTGGAATCTCCTAGAAACCCACAGATTTCCCTCGAAGTTGACTGCTGATGTCCTCAAGGGTAATATGTACAGTAATCCTGGGCCACGAGGAGGGGATGGTGTGAGTTTCTAACTTGAACTGATGGTGACAGAGTTTATAAACTCGTATTAGTAATCTCAGTAAATATTCTGCTAAACTCTGATTGAATTACTCAGTATATCAGGATCTGGATATTTGCATTGTGTGTGTGAGTATTGTGTTCCAGATCAATCCCATTTGCTGCTTAAAAATTCTCCTTTGAATCATCGCATTCTCTCAAAAGGTCTCCCCAAACCTTCAATATGTCATGTAATCCTTTTATGATGACCTGATGAGTGTAAGGTTTATTACTCGAATGTGTAATTTTTGTATAAGGATGTCTCACAGAGGGAGCAGAATATTCTCAAAAGGGAAAATAAGTAGTGGGAGGTCATTGTACATTGATACTAATCGCATAGGAAGGGGAAAGCTAGGGGTCCTGAAAAGCAGCGAAATTTGCTGGTGCCACTCAGGAGGCATTAAACCAGTGGGGGAGTCAGGGTAATCCTAAAGAGATAGTGAGAAAAGAGGTGAGTCTGAGACTGGTACTGTTCACCAGTCAGACTGTCAAGGCAGGCAAGAGCAAGCCACAGAATGAGGTGGGACGAACCAGTTGAATTGCATTTATTTCAGTGCAAGAGACCTGGCAGGTCAGGCAGATGGGCTCAGGGTATGGTTTGGAACATGGCACTGGGATATTATAGCAATTACAGAGGCATCACTCAGGGATGGATAGGACTAGCAGCTTAATGTTCCAGGATATAGATGCTATAGCAAGGATAGAAAGGGGGCTACAGAGCAGGGAGAGAGGTGTTTTTGATTAGGGATAACGTTACAGCTGGGCTTCGGGAGGATATTCCTGGGAGTACATCCATGCAAGTTATTTGGTTCGTACTGAGCAATAAGAAAGGGATGACCATCTGACTGGGATTGTATTATAGATTCTCTGCCAATAGTCAGCGGGGAATTGAGACACAATTTTACCAGGAGACCTCAGTTATCTGTACGAATAATATGGATGCAATGATAAGTGGTTTTAATTTTACCAACATGGCCTCGGAGTGCTGTAGTATTAAGGGCTTGGATGGAAAGGTATTTGTTCAGTGTGTATGAGAACATTTCAGATTCGGTTTGTAGGATGTACCTACTAGAGAAGGAACAAAACCTGACCTGTTTTCTTTATTCATTCACAGGATGAGGCTGTCACTGGCACGACCAGCATTTATTGCTGCGTTTACCCAGAGGGCAGTTAAGAGTCAACCACGTTGCTATAGGTCTGGAGTCCCATGCAGACCAGATCAGGTAAGGATGGCATTTTCCTTCCCTAAAGGTCATGAGTGAATCACATTGGTTTTTCCAACAATTGACAGTGGATTCCTTGTTGTCACGAGATTATTTTTTCCAGATATTTATTGAATTCATGTTCCGCCATCTGCTGTGATGGGATTCAAACCAGGGTCCCCAGATCATTATCTGGGTCTCTGGATTAACTATCTAGTGATAATTTCACTCCGTCATCGCTGCCTCTTAGGACATGAGGCAGGGTGAGTGACTGAGGTATCAGTGGGGCAGCACATCAGCACCAAAGATCCCACAGTATTGTGGCTCAGTGGTTAGCGCTGCTTCCTCAGCACCAGGGACCTGGGTTTGATTCCAGCCTCAGGTGACTGCCTGTGTTCAAGTTGGCACATTCTCCCCAGTGTCTGTAAGGGTTTCCTTCGGGTGTTCCAGTTTCCTCCCACAGTCCAAAGATGTGTAGGTTAGTTGGATGAACCATGTTAAATTTCCCATAGTGTCCAGATGCAGTATATGAGGTTTTGGGATGTGCAGGCAAATCTCTGCCTGATGTGAAAAGATCCATTTGTGGTCTTGGACAGAGGTCAGATGGAGGTGTGGCCGCACGTTTTACATTTCCCATGGCGGCAAGGGAGGGTCAAGGGTGTGGAGCATGGGTTGGTGGGAGGGTGTGGACCGAACATGGGGGATGCAGAGGGAATGGTCTCTGCGGAACGCGGATAGAGATGGGAAGGGAAATATGTCTCTGGTGGTAGGGTCTGACTTTAGGTAGCAGAAATATCAGAGGTTAATGCGCTGTATCTGGAGATTAGTGGGGTGGAAGGTGAAGACCGCAGGGTTGTATTCTTTATTGTGGCTGGAGGGGTGGGGTAAAGGCGGAGGTGCGGGAAGTGGAGGGTATGTGTTGGAGGGCATTGTTGATCAAGTCAGAGGAAAATTACAGTCCTTGAAGTCGGCCTTTCTGGGTTTTCCTGAAATAGAATCCAAAGAGATTAAACAAATATATCACAGACAAAAGATTAACTGGACCAGAGAATAGGACCCCTTAAAGGTCAACAAGGCTGTCTATGGAACCACAGGGGGTGCGAACGATATGCCAATATTTCACGTCATTTTTACTGGAGAAATATATGGAAGCTCGAGAGATTGGAGAAATAAACACTGGTAACTTGAAAAGTGTCCATGTTACAGAGGAGGTGGTACTGGATGTCTTAAATCGCATCAAGGTGGATAAAGCCCTGGAACCTGATCAGGTGTATCCTGGAACTTTCTGGAAATCTAGGGAACCGATTGTTGGGCCTCTCCTGACGTATTAGTATCGTTGATAGCGACAGGTGAGGTGCCATTATTTTTTAAAAAGTGGTAAGGAGAGGCCATGGAACAAGAGAACAGTGAGGCTGAAGTCAGTGGCAGGCACGTTGTTGGAAGGGATTCTGAGGGACAGGATATCCATCTATTTGGCAAGGTAGGGAATAACAGGGAGAGTCCATGTGTCTTTGTACATGCACAATTGTGTCTCACTAACTTAAGTGAGTGTTTTGAAGTGACAAAGAAAATTGATTAAGCCAGGCGGTGAACGTTGTTTATATGGACATTCAACAAGGTTCCACAAAGCAGACTGGTTAACAGGGTTAGATAACATGGAATGCAGGGAAAGCAAGCCATTACAAAACTGCATTGAAGGTAGGAGACAGAGGATGATGATGGATGGTTACTTTGCGGACTGGAGGCCTGTGAGCAGCAGTGTGCTGCAAGGATGGATATTGGGCCCTTAAATAAATGACTTGGATGTGAATATATGAGGTATGGTCAGTAGGTTTACAGAAGACACCAAAATTGGAGGTGTAGTGGACAGTGAAGAAGGTTAGTTCAGAATACAGCAGGATCTTGATCAGATGGGCCATTGGAGCAAGGAATGGCAGATGGAGTTCAATTTAGATAAATGTGAGCTGTTGTATTTTGGAAAGGCAAATCAGGGCAGGACTTAATACACTTAATGGTAAAGTCCTGGGGAACATTGCTGAACAAAGAGACCTTGGAGTGCAGGTTCATAGTTCCTTGAAAGTCGAGTCACAGGTAGGCAGGGGAGTGAATGCACATTTGGTACGCTCCCTGTTATTGGTCAATGCATTGAATGCAGCTGTTGTGATGTCATATTGTGGCTGGACAGGGCACTGATTAAGGCCCTTCTGGAATTCTGTTTTCAGTTCCAATCTCCCTGTTCTCGGAATAACGTTGAGAAACTTGAAAGGGTTCAGAAAACATTTGCAAGGATTTTACCAGGGCTGGACGGTTTGAGCTATTGGGAAAGGCTGAATAGGCTGGGACTATTTTCCCTAGAGAGTTGGAGGCTGAGAGGTGATCTTATAAAATCATGAAGGGCATGGATACGGTGAGCAGTCAGGGACTTTTTCCCAAGTTCGGTGGGTCCAGAACTAGAGGGTACAGGCTTAAGGTGAGAGGGAAAAGGTTTAAAAGGGATCTAAGGGGCGTCTTATTCATGTTGAGGACATTGCAAGTATGGAATGAACTGCAGAGGAAGGGGTGGAGGCTAGTACAATTGCAGCATTTAAAAGGCATCCTGATTGGGTACATGAAGAGGAAGGTTTTAGACGGATAAGGGTGAACCGCTGGCAAATGGGACTCCATTAACGCTCTCCGTTATTGGTCAATGAATTGAATACAGAAGCTGGGATGTCATATTGTGGCTGGACAGGACATTGATTAAGCCACTTGTGGAATTCTGTTTTCAGGTTGAATTTCCCTATTCTGGGAAGGATGTTGTGAAACTTGAAAAGGTTTGGACAAGATTTACAAAAACGTTGCCAGGATTGGAGGATTTGGTCTACAGGGAGAGGCTGAATGGGCTGGGGCTATTTTCTCTGGTGAGTCAAAGACTGAGAGGTGACTCCATGGAGATTTATAAATTCACGAGGGGCGTGGGTAAGGTGAGCAGCTGGCGTCCCTTTTCCTCAGGTTAGGTGGGTGCAAAACTAGAGCACATGGGTTTTAACTTGAGAGGGCAAAGATTTAAAAGGGATCTAAGTGGCAACGTTTTCAAGCTGAGTGTGGTGTGTGTATGGGAGGAACTACCAGATGAAGTAGTGGAGGCTGATAAAATCACAACATTTAAAAGGCATCCAATTGGGTACATGAATAGAAAGGGTTTTGATGGATACAGGCCAATAGATGGTAAATGGGAATCCATTAGTTTAGGATTCCTCGTTGGCACGCACGAATTGGACCGAATTGTTTCTTTGATCTTAATAAATTAAGATGCATTCCTCTATTTTGTGGAGAGCTAGCTGAAGCACAGATAATTATCCTTGGAGCTGAGAAGGTGAAGCAGTGATTTCGATCTGATGCAGATTTGGTTCCAAGGTCTTGAATTTGCAGAGAGAGAGAGGAATTGTTAACACTGTCACAATTTTTAGTAACTACTTTCAAGTAATTGGTAAATAATACAAGGTGAAAATGTGAACACTATTTTACTCAGTATGTTCTGAGCATCTGGAACAGTCTGAACGACACAGATTCAGCAGGTATTCTGAAACAGACTTGGAATTTTACTTTTTAAGGAAAGATTTGGGGGGCTATGGGCACGTGGGAGGGGACTTGGGACAGATTTGCAGCATCTCCAGAGGGAGTGAGTACAGCCCCGATGGGCTGAATAGCCCCCAGGCCCTGTGCTCTGTGATACTGCCCCATTCACTGTGAATGATGAAGCTCATCCCAGGGCAGAGAGAGGGATTAGCCCTCCACTCTCATCACAATGGGGCCCGGCTGATTGACGGCAGCTCCAGACCAATGGGAGGAGAGTCTGTGTGGTCCTGCAGCCAATGGGATTGAATGAGGGGTGTGGCCCGCAAGACAACACCTGTCCATGAGCTGTGCAGGTGCAGTGTCACTGTTTGGGGTTGGGAGAGACAGCAGAGACTGGGACAGAGGCTGTGGGACCTGAATTACAAACTCCCGGTAAATTAAAACCAAAAGAACTGCGGGAGATGTAAATCAGAAACAACAACCAGGAGGTTCTGGAAAAGCTCAGCAGGTCTGGCAGCATCTGTGATGATAAATCAGAGTTAAAGTTTAAGATCCGGTGTCCCTTCCACAGAACAGATGTTACTGAGAAAAAAAGTCAGTTTATGCGCAGAAGTTAGTGTGGGGGGGGGGGGGGGGGTGGTGGGGAGGATAAAAGGAGTAAAGGATAGGTGGGGATAGAGTGAGAAGAACGGTTGGGTAAAGCAGTGATAACGTTCTGGCTGGGGGAAGGTGATTAGCTGTTAATGGAGACTGTTAGTGTCTAACCGTAAGTAGTGTGTAATGGCAGGCTGTGAGAACGAGGCCTGGTGTGTGGGGTAGGGGGCTACGACATGAGGTTGTTAACCTATGGTTAGCCACTAACTGTCTCCAGTATAAGCTGTTCCCCACCTATATCACTCCACGATTGGAGCTACCGAGGACACAAACCTTTGGAATATCCTCCCTAATTCCCTCTGTCTGCCTTAAAGATGTATCTAAAAATCGTTCTCTTTAATCAAGGTTTCCATCATTTATGAAGCATTTTAGGATGTTTGTCAATGTGAAAGGCTCCATACAATGCAGGTAGTTGTTGTTATTGTCTGACATCAGGAGAAACAGGGATGAGCCCTCTCTCTCTCTCTCTGAGACCTGATGAACAGCAAAAGCAGGAAGCACTGAGCATGCTCCAGCCCACAATGGGCCTCGGATTATTGACGTCAGCGCAGGACCAATAAGAGTGGGGGAAAGGGGGCGAGAGGTGCTAGTTGGTCCTTCAACCAATCGGAGTGAATGAGGGGCGGGACAATACTCAACCACGTGATAAACTTCACTGACAGCACAGTGTTGTTGTGGCCAAGGCATTGGAAATGTGTGAAGGTGAAGGACAGGGGAAAGGAAAGACATATTGACCAGGAAGAGGAGGAAATTTTCACGGTATGGGATGAGAGGTTTTACAGAACTTAGTGCACTTTGTAAAACACAAATTTGAAAATCCCAAATTCTGCACCATTTTCCCTCCCTATAATGCATTTTGCGCTCCCTGAAATATCAACTGTGTGTTTCTCTCTCCACAGATACCAGTGATCAATGCCAAAGCCCCATTGCCTGTGGAGAAGGTGATGTTTGACTTCCTTGTACAGCTGCAATTCCTGTGGTGAAGGTGCTCCCACAATGTGTTTGGGTAAGAGCTGTTACAGATTATTCACTCAGTAACATTGAAGAGTTGACATTGTGTGTGCAAATCAACAACAGTTTGTTTTTTTTATCATGTTTATAATTCCACAGAAATACTATTGAGAACTTCTGACATAAGGCCACAGATGGGGATATTAGGTCAGGTGATCAAAAGAATTGCTAAATAAGCAGGTTTTCAGGAATACCTTAAAGGAGGAAAGTAGGTCTGAGGGGGTAAGGGTGGGAATTCCAGACCGTGTTGCCTTGGCAACAGTAGAAACAGCCAGACAGGTGAAGCAATGAATAAACACATCGTTGGGAGTCTGAAAGAAAATAAGATGTTGAGGTGTCACAGGTTGTGTGGTGCAGGGAGACAGGGATGTTCACAGCCAGGAATTACATCAAGGGTGAGAATTTTAAATTGTTGCTTGTTAATACGAGCCTTTTGATGGATCAACAAGTTTTGGTACAAGTGAGCACTTGGGCAGTAGGGTTTTAGATACTCTAGAGATTACATGGAAGTTGAATGTGGGAGGCTGGCCAGGAGTGTGTTTGGATAATGAAGTCTGGAGATAACACAGGGATGGACGAGTATTTCAGTAAATGGGCTGAGACTAGGGTGGAGTTGGGTGATGTCACTGATGTAGGGATCGTGCTTTTGGAGTTGGGCTGCTCCTCCTCTTCATCACTCCCCCTCCCCAATTCACAGATATTGTTCCTTGTTCTACCTGTCTGTCTTTTCTGGTTATGTCCTTCTCTCCCATTCTGCTACAAACTAATATTGGAAAAACTTGCTCCATCCCAACCCTCCCTTTCCTTTCTGAATTCCTTCTATTTGGTGTCCCTTAAGGATCTCTCCTTGGTCCCTCCTGTTTCTCACCTACATACTGCCAGGAGGTGACATCTTCCAAAAGCACCGTGTTAGGTTTCACATGTACACTGACAATGCCCAGCTCTCCCTCCCCATCATCCCTCTCCATTACTCAGTTATCAAACTGCTCATCACACTCCCACTACGGGATTGGCTGCAATTTCCTGCAACGGAACGTTGCAATGGTTAAACCCATTGCCTTCAGTTACTATTACAAATTACTTTCCCTTACTGCTGAGCCCCTCCCTCTCCCTGGGAACTGTCTGAGACAGAACTTGAAAATATTGCTCTCATATCTGACCCCAAGGTGACCTTCTGATCAAACATCTGCACAATCCCAAACACCAGGAATTCCAATCTCTTAAATGTTGCTTGTCTCCACCTCACCCCAGCTCCATTGCTACTGAAACCCCTGACCCGTGTCGGAGTTGCCTAAAACGAATCCAAAACAGAACCCGTGATTCCGCGACTATCCCAGAATCTGGTTCCAGACTCCCTCGTGATGGGAAACATCCTCTCAGTATTTACCCTGTCAAACTCCTTAAGAATCCTACGTGTTACAATGAGATCCCCTCTCATTCTTCCCAAATCCCGTGAGTAGAGTCCCAACGTCTTCAGCCGTTTCTTAAAAGATAATCCCTGAAAACCAGGGATCATCCCAGTCAATCTTCTGTGAAATACCTCTGATGAAATGATGTATTTCCTTAAATAAAGTGTCCAAAACTTCTGTCATTACTCCAGATGTGGTCTCACTCGCACTTTATAAAGTTCCTCTCAGGTATATACTCCAAACAACTCCCCGTAAACTTGCACAGATATTGTTGGAAATGCTCAGCAGGTTATGCAGCATTTGTGAAGAAAAATCAGTTAAAGTTTCGGGTCTGGTCACTCTTCCTCAGATACGTTAACTCTAATTTCTTTTCACAGATGCTGCTAGACCTGCTGAGCTTTTCCAGAAACTTCTGTTTCTCTTCCTGGTTTACAGCATCTTCAGTTGCTTCGGTTTTCATATCCTTTAAACTTGCCATCTCTCCTCTAGAATTTGTCATTTCCACCTTGGAAAAAAGATTCAAATTTGCTTGGTCTCCCCTACCCTGGGAAAAAAGAAACCATGACTAGTCACCCCATCATTGCTCCTCATAATTTTATAAAGTTCGATAAAGCCACCTAAAGTGCCCAGTGCTGCAGGGAAATAGCCTCAGCCTATTCAGCCTCTCCCTATGGTTCAAATGTTCCAATACTGGCAACACCCTGGAAAAACTTTTCTTGCAAGTTTCCCAACATCATTCCTGTAACAGGGAGACTGGAATTGAAAGCTGTCTGGGGATTCCAAAAGTGGCTGAGCCAATAAACTGTACAACTGAACCATGATCTCCCAACTCCTATACTCAATGCACTACCCAATAACAGCTAGCATACCGCACACCATCTTCACTGACCTGTTTACCGTCAACCACACTTTCAAGGAACTATCAACCCACACTGCACGGTCTGTTTGTCTGTCAACACTTCCCAGGAACTTGTCATTAAGAGGTTGAGTCCTATTCTGGTAACATCTTTCTGAAATCAGGGAAACCACAATTGAATGCAGTATTCTAAAACTGGCCTCACCAATGCCCTATTCAGCCACAACGTGACCACCTAATCCCTATACTCAGTGACAGAATCCCCACAGTGTAGAAGCAGGCCTTTCGGCCCATGAGACCATACCAACCATCCGAACAGCATTCCACCCTAACTCTGTAACCTACCATTACCCAAAGCTAATCCAGCTAACCTGCATGTCTTTGGATTTGTAGGAGGAAATTAAGAGCACCCAGAGGAAGCTCACGCAGACACACGGAGAATGTGCAAACACCACACAGACAGTGGAATCGAACCAGAGTACATTTATTGATCAGCACATTCCATTCAATGTTAGTGTCCCAAATGCCACGTTCGGCACCTGATCTCCCTGAAACTATATTTTCCAAGAACTATGCAGTTGTTCTGAGCCCTTCAGAGGGAAATAAGGTGAGGAGGAGAAAACTGGAACAGAGTTAAGTTTTAGATCTATAAAATAACTCTCCATCTTCCCCCTCTGCTCCCCCCGTCTCCCCCCGCTCTGTCTGCTCCCCCCCCCCCGTCTCCCCCCGCTCTGTCTGCTCCCCCCACTCTGTCTGTGCCCCCCCCTCTGTTGGCTTGCTCCCCCCGCCCCCCGTTGGCCTGTCCCCCTCCTTCTGTCGGCCTGTTGTCCCCCCCTCCCTCTGTCGGCCTGTCCCCACCGATCTGTCTCTTACCCCCCACCAATCGGCCTGTTCCCCTCCGCCCTCTGTCAGCCTGTTCCCCCTCCCTCCCCCCCAGTCTGTTCCCCTCACCCTTTCTGTCAGTTGCAACCCCCACCCCTGTTCCCTCCTCTCTCATCCCACTTTCTGTCCCGACCCGGCTCTGTGCCACCCCTCTCTATTCCCCCCCCTCTCTTTCCCCATCCATTTGGGTCCCACCCCTCTTGATCTGCCTACCCTCCCTCCCAGTCCCCTAGTTCTGTACTCCCCCACTGCAGGGCAAATATCTTGTCTACTTACCCTATCCATGCCCAGCCTGATTTTAAAAATCTCTTTCAGGTCACCATTCAGCCTCTGACGCTCCAGGGAAAACAGCCTGTACAACCCTGGGAACATGCTTTAATTCTTTTCTGATCTCTTTAAAGTTTAAGAACATCCATCTGATAGGAAGGAGAACAGAATTCTATGGAATATTGATTCGGGAACTTTTGCAATGTCCTGTACAGCCACAATATGACCTCCCAACCCCTATACTCAATGCTTTGACCAATAAAGACAAGCAGACCAACTGTGGCTTTCATTATCCTATCTACTTGCTACTCTACTATCAAGGAACTATGGACCTGCACTCCAAGGACTCTTTGTTTAGCAGCACTCCCCAGGAACTTACTATTAACTGTATAAGTCCTGCTAAAGTTTGCTTTTCCAAAATGCAGCAGCTCGCATTTTTCTAAACTGAAATCCTCAGCCCATTCACCCATCTGATTCAGATCCTCTTGTACTCTGACGTCATCTTTTTCACTGTCTCCTACACCTCCAATTTTGGTGTCATCTGCAAACGTACTTACGATACCTCATATGTTCACATCCAAATCATGGATATGAATGGCGAAAAGTAGTGGATCCAGCACCGATCCTTGTGACACTCCGTGGTCACAGACCTCCAGCCTGAATAGCACCCTCTGCCTTCTACCATCGAGCCAATTCTGTACTCCATGCGATCTAACCTTGCTGACCAGTCTCCCATGAGGAACCTTGTCAAACACATTACTGAAGTCCATGTCGATCATGTCCATGCTCTGAGCTCAGCAATCCTCTTTGTTACTTCTTCAAAAAAACTGAGTCAAATTAATTTAGCAGGGGGATGGGATCCGGACTTGTAGTCCAGCAAGTAAGCTAGCTGTGTGTCAGGATGCCCAAGACTGGAGGGAGGCTGTGGAGCAGGTAGCACTGACAGGGACTACTTGCGGACACAGAGATGGGCTCAAGTGCATATACTTCAACGCAAGGAGTATCAGAAATAAGGTGGGTGAACTTAAGGCGTGGATCGGTACCTGGGACTACGATGTTGTGGCCATCACGGAAACATGGATAGATGAGGGACAGGAATGGCTGTTGGAGGTTCCTGGTTACAGATGTTTCAGTAAGATTAGGGAGGGTGGTAAAAAAGTGGGGGGGGGGGGTGGGTGGCGTTACTAATTAGAAATGGTATAACGGCTGCAGAAAGGAAGTTTGAGGGGGACCTGCCTCTGGAGGTAGTATGGGCTGAAGTCAGAAATAGGAAAGTTGCAGTCACCTTGTTGGGTGTTTATTATAGGCCCCCCAATAGCAGCAGAGATGTGGAGAAACAGATTGGGAAACAGATTTTGGAAAGGTGCAGAAGCCACAGGGTCGTAGTCATGGGCGACTTCAACTTCCCAAATATTGATTGGAAGCTCTTTAGATCAAGTAGATTGGATGGGGCGGTGTTTGTGCAGTGTGTCCAGGAAGCCTTTCTAACGCAGTATGTAGAGTGTCCAACCAGAGGGGAGGCCATATTGGATTTCGTACTCGGTAATGAACCGGGACAAGTGGTGGGCTTGTTAGTGGGTGAACATTTTGGTGATGGTGACCACAATTCTGTGACTTTTACCTTGGTTATGGAGAGAGATAGGTGCGCACAACAAGGTAGATTTTACAATTGGGGGAAGGGAAATTACGATGCTGTAAGACAGGATTTGAGGAGCATACGTTGGGAGCATAGGCTGTCAGGGAAGGATGTGGTGGAAATGTGGAACTTTTTCAAGGAGCAGATACGACGTGTCCTTGATATGTATGTACCTATCAGGCAGGAAAGAAATGGTCGTGTGAGGGAGCCTTGGTTGACGAGGGAGGTTGAATGTCTAGGAAAGAGGAAGAAGGAGGCTTACATAAGGTTGAGGAAACAGGGTTCAGACAGAGCAGTGGAGGGATACAGGATAGGCAGAAGGGACCTGAAGAAAGGAATTAGGAGAGCTAAGAGAGGGCATGAAAAATCCTTGGCGGATAGGATCAAGGATAACCCCAAGGCATTTTATGCGTATGTGAGAAACCTGAGAATGACGAGAACGAGGGTAGGTCCGATCAAGGACAGTAGCGGGAGACTGTGTATTGAGTCGGAAGAGATAGGAGAGGTCTTGAACAAGTACTTCTCTTCAGTATTTACGAACGAGAGGGACCGTATTGTTGAAGAGGAGAGTGTGAAACGGACTGTTAAGCTAGAAGAGATACCTGTTAGGAAGGAAGATGTGTTGGACATTTTGAACAACTTGAGGATCGACAAGTCCCCCGGGCCTGACGGGATATATCCTAGGATTATGTGGGAAGCAAGAGAGGAAATTGCAGAACCGTTGGCATTGATCTTTTCGTCTTCACTGGCAACGGGGTTGGTACCTGGGGACTGGAGAGTAGCGAATGTTGTGCCCCTGTTCAAAAAAGGGAATAGGGATAACCCCGGGAATTACAGGCCAGTTAGTCTTACTTCTATGTTAGGCAAAGTAATGGAAAGGGTACTGAGGGATAGGATTTACGAGTATCTGGAAAGACACCGCTTGATTAGGGACAGCCAGCACGGATTTGTGAAGGGTAGGTCTTGCCTTACAAGTCTTATTGAATTCTTCGAGGAGGTGACCAAGCATGTGGATGAGGGTAGAGCAGTGGATGTAGTGTACATGGATTTTAGTAAGGCATTTGATAAGGTTCCCCATGGTAGGCTTATGCGGAAAGTCAGGAGGCATGGGATAGAGGGAAATTTGGCCAATTGGATAGAAAACTGGCTAACCAGTCGAAGGCAGAGAGTGGTGGTAGATGGTAAATATTCAGCCTGGAGCCCAGTTACAAGTGGAGTTCCGCAGGGTTCAGTTCTGGGTCCTCTGCTGTTTGTAATTTTTATTAATGACTTAGATGAGGGAGCCGAAGGGTGGGTCAGTAAATTTGCAGATGATACGAAGATAGGTGGAGTTGTGGACAGTGAGGAGGGCTGTTGTCGGATGCAGAGGGACTTAGATATGATGCAGAGCTGGGCTGAGGAGTGGCAGATGGAGTTCAACCCTGCCAAGTGTGAGGTTGTCCATTTCAGAAGAACAAATAAGAATGCGGAATACAGGGTTAATGGTAGGGTTCTTAGTCAGGTGGAGGAACAGAGGGATCTTGGGGTCTATGTACATAGATCTTTGAAAGTTGCCACTCAGGTGGATAGAGTTTGTAAGGATGCCTATGGAGTATTATCGTTCATTAGCAGAGGGATTGAATTCAAGAGTCGTGAAGTGATGTTGCAGCTGTACAGGACTTTGGTTAGGCCACAGTTGGAGTACTGTGTGCAGTTCTGGTCGCCTCACTTTAGGAAAGATGTGCAAGCTTTGGAGAGGGTGCAGAGAAGACTTACCAGGATGTTGCCTGGAATGGAGAGTAGGTCGTACGAGGATAGGTTGAGAGTTCTCGGCCTTTTCTCGTTGGAACGGCGAAGGATGAGGAGTGACTTGATAGAGGTTTATAAGATGATCAGGGGAATAGATAGAGTAGACAGTCAGAAACTTTTTCCCCGGGTACAACAGAGTGTTACAAGGGGACATAAATTTAAGGTGAAGGGTGGAAGGTATAGGGGAGATGTCAGGGGTGGGTTCTTTACCCAGAGAGTGGTGGGGGCATGGAATGCGCTGCCCGTGGGAGTGGTAGAGTCAGAATCATTGGCGACCTTTAAGCGGCATTTGGATAGGTACATGGATGGGTGCTTAATCTAGGTTAGAAGTTCGGCACAACATCGTGGGCCGAAGCGCCTGTTCTGTGCTGCATTGTTCTATGTTCTATATGATTTCCCATGCACAAAGCTGTTATTAGTATCCAGGATTTAACTCTGAACATTGGGGTCGGCGTTGCCCAGTTATCGGTGTTAATATTCTGGATGAAGTTCAAGTACGCCAGCATTTTGTCAGTGACTCTGTATTGAGTCTTGTTAATGTCACCAACACAGGTGAGTTCCTTTTGAAAGGCAGTCCCTGTATCCCTTGCCCACCAGGAAATAATGTACGTGTCCTTACCTCTGGACTAGGAGGATCAGGCTCAGAGTTGAGTAACAGCATCTTTGAAGAGGCTGATTAGTAAACCTGCCCAAGCCACCAGGCCATACTGTCTCCCAGCTGTCCCTGCCTGAGTCTCCAAACAGAACCTTCCTGTAGTTTCTCTCCTGTCAGACTCTCCCATTGCTCAGTTTGTCCAGGATCCCCTCCTGGTGCTGCACTGCTCCTGTCCCTCACTGACCTGTCCATCCCCCAGTGTCCTCCACATTCATCCACTATTCACAATCCCATTGTCCCTGTCCTCTCGCCCTGACCCTCCCGTCGGTAGAGACGGCTCAGTGGTTAACACTGCTGTCTCACAGCACCAGGTACCCTGGTTCGATTCCGACCACGGGCGACTGTCTGTGTGGAGTTCGCGCATTCTGCCCGTGTCTGAGCGGGTTTCCTCCCACAATCCAAAGATGTGCATGGCAGGTGAATTGGCCATTCTAAATTGCCCATAGTATTTAGTTACATTACTTAGGGGGCATGGCCTGTGTAAGTTACTGTTTGGAGGGTCAGTATGGACTTGTTTGGCCGAAGGGCCTGTTTCCATACTGTAGGGATTCTGATATATTGGGCAGCAAATGCTGTCAATCACCCGGACTCCTGTTTCATCGGGAGCTCGTGCTGTAGGAGGGGAGACATGTGCACGGGCGCAGTGCTGGCCAACAGTGGGAGTATGTGCACTATCGGTCAGTGCCTGGGAAGGAGGCTGTGGGTGTGAGGGATTAATCTATCATTAGCAGCTTCATCCCTCTGGGAGAAGGACCCAGAGGAATGGCCCTTCCCTTGCTACCCTGACATGTGATCAGACTATCAGTGGGGCAGCGTTTTTCAGAAAGTTATAAGAACTCTTTTGTGAAGATTCAAAGTTGTTATGGAAAGGGATGGGCCTGCAATTAGAATTCTAATTTGGCTCATTTTAGTCAGATGGGTCTTGGCCAGAGTGTGCAGGAAGCAGTGTATGCAGGATGGTTCTCATCAGGAGCTGGGAAACTGTATTCGAAGAGAGAATGTGTGAGAACTGGGTGTGGAGGAAAGGAGTGGGGGGATTGGTTTGGATTTCAGTTCACAGAAGAGAGAAACTGAGACTGAGGTTTAAAGCTTTGGGGGAACAAGGAAACTACAGTTTAATACTACAATTGTCTTATGAATTTCCATCCTGTATTAACAGTGGCAACTTGTGTGCTCTGTTGTATGGTACTGAAAGGGTGGATTTGTGGATGAGAAATACAAATTGAACTTTATGTTCCGATCTGATGGTTACTTGATCGGTGCTGATCTGAATATCATTGGCCTTTTCATCTGGAAGGAAAGGTGTGCATTCTGTCCATGGGCGAATATTTCAAATCTCAGTGTGACTGCAAAAGTACTGAGACACAGCCAAGTCCATGTCAGCATGGTGAGTGTGGAGAGAGATTTCATTTGTTTTTGGAAGTCTGAAATATCATGGCACATTTCCCAGGAACAATTAAGCCACAACTTTGATTTGTAGAAGGACAAGTCTTTAATTAACCATACAACCAGAAAGACACAAGGATACCTGCACCATGGGGAACACTATGAAAACGGGGTTGTTGTAAAGGAGTTCATTCTCGATCATGGATTGTAATCCATTGGCATTGTCCCGTCGGTTCCAGCACCGCGGGGAAACACTGGAAATATGAGGAATGTAATGTAGGATTCAGGTATTAAACTGTAAAAAGTGCAGAACAATCTACAAGGATGTTGCCAGGGCTCAGGGGTCTGAGTTATAGGGAGAGGTTGGACAAGTGAGGATTTTATGTTTAGAGCAGAGGAAACTGAGGGGGTTCTTTTCTAGAAGTGTAAAAGACCATGAGAGGCCTGGATAAGGTGAATGCACTCAGTCTTTTTCCCAGGAACTCAAGGATTGGACGGCTTGACTGGATCAGTGTAAGCTTAGAGAATAAATAATAAAAGGGAAGCTGAGGGGCAACTGTTTTACACAGAGGGTGGTATGTATATGGAATGAGCTGCCAGTGGAAGTGGTTCAGGCAGGAACACTCTCAACAGGTGAAAGACATTTGGACAAATACATGGATAGGAAAGGGTCAAAAGCAAATGGGCCAAGTGCAGGGAAATGGGGTTAGCGTGGATGGACATTCTGGTCGGCATGGGCCAGTTGGGCCAAAGGGCCTGTCTCTGCTGCAGGATTCTACAATTCTCAGTGCATTTGCTATTTCTCCCACTAACTCTCTTGGTATCCTGGGATATATTCCATCAGGGCAATGAGACTTGTGTACCTTTAGCTCCATTAACTTACCCAGCTCTAACTCTTTCACGATAATGGTTATTATCTAGGTCCTCACCTTCCTTAGTCTCCTTATCAATTACTGCCATGTTCATCGTATCCTCCATTGTGAAGACTGACTGCTGTGTACTCATTCCTAAACCCTGCTCGATAGGAATAACTAGGCACAGAACTCTGAGAGGTCTTCTTTGAGTCTTTATTGATGAGACATGGCAGCTCTCTGGATAGTTTACATACAAAACACCTCCAGGCAGCATCAGGTAACTCCCCGCCTGTCCGATGTGCCGCTCCCACTCTTATACCTTTTGTGGTTGGGACTTTGAATAGAGACTGTCTCTCAGTATTATCTCCATGGCAACGGCAGTTAGAAAGTCTAGTTCAGTTCAGCACTTTGTGGTTAAACCACACACCCCTCCCCCACACCCCTGTGGCTCCCTCAAGTATCTGACAGGTGCTTCAGTTTCAGTGGGGTATCTATCAGGATTCTGATGTGGAGGAGCCGGTGGTGGGGTGGACAAAGTTAAAAACCACACAACACCAGGTTATAGTCCAACAGGTTTATTTGGAAGTACAAGCTTTTGGAGTGTCCTGTGACTTTTAACTTGATCAGGATTATCTCTATGCTAACAGTTAAGTACTTCAGCAATTAGAGGCCATATGTTCCCCACACAATAGGTTCCCCTCTACCAGTGTAAAATGCTATTCTGGCCCTGGGGACAGCGTCTCATCACTTTTCTCCCCCCAATCCCATCTAGGTTTCTGTTGATCTTTAAAGTTTTTTTCTAATCTCCTTGGTCTTTGCAAATTTGTATGCATTCTATTTCAGTTTGATAGACTCCCTTATTTCCTGAGCCACCCACGGCAGATTATCCCTTTTCCTACAGTCCTTCCTTTTCCCTGATATATAGTTTTGCTGAGCACTTCGAAAAATGGCTTTGATATTCCCCCAATGTCTGTCAACTTTCCCACCATAAAATCTTTGTTTCCAGTCTACATTAACCAACTCCTGCCTCATCCTGTTGTCGTCTCCTTTTGTTTAAGCACGGGATCTTGGGAGTGGATTTAATCTTCCAGCTTTCCATCTGTGTTCTAAGTTCAACCAGACTTCTCAGAATTCTTTTATCAGATTATGAGGGGAGGCGATGTTTCCTGGGTGTTTTGGTTTTCATTGTCAGTGACCTTGGCTTTGTAATAAAGTACAGGATAGATATTCACAACAGCGTACTCTGGACACTGCAAAAGTACGACGCAATCTAAAACCATAAACCACTGTCTCCCCTCAGTTTAAAACTGCAAAATCATTATCTCCTACACGCTACCTCACTATCTAAGCTTGGAATGCTAATCCACCTGACTATCTGTCATTTTCTGAAAATCTCCTTTCGTGAAAGTGGTGAGTTTTGGATTCAGCTTTCCAGTTATTACTGTAAGAAGATAAGCACTGGGTACAGGAGAACCAGCCCAACCATGTAATACGGTGATAATTGCGCTCACATCGGTCTCAGCTGGATTTTCCCGCCTGCTCTCTCTCACCCTTCAACCCATTGCAAATTCAACATCTGTATCTCTTTATTAAATTGGCTCATTGTCCTGGCATCCACCGCATTTTGAATAGGGAATTCCACAGATTCACAACACATTGAGATAAGTACATTCTTCCTCATGAGAATAGAATAGAGTCCCTATTGTGCAGAAACAGGGTATTCATCCATCGAGTCCACACCAACCCTATGATGCGCATCCCATTCAGACCCACTCATTCCCTGTAACATTGCATTTCCAAGGACTAATTGTCTAACCGGTCTTGCATGGAGACCATCAGCAATTTAGCATGGGCAATCCACCTAACCTGCACATCTTTGGACTGTCTGAGGAAACTGGAGAACTGCTTGAAACCATGCAAACATGGGGAGAATGTGTAAACTCCACACAGTCGCCGAAGGTCTCTGACGCTGTGAGGCAGCAGTGCTAGCCACTGAGCTCCCTCTGCTTAAAACCTACTGCATCTTATTAACCTCCCTATCCCCCAATTGGCTGAATCTATGTTCCTTACGTCAGAAATCAGGTTGTCTAAGGGGATGTCTCAGTAAATCCCATTGACCGCCCACATATTCCATGTGTCTGAATGGGAATCAAATACACAGCATTCTCCATCCCACACTTTTCATTCTCGTTCCAGAGACAGGGCTCCAGTGGCTGCATGAGGACTGCAACTCCCAAATTCCGAGAAAGGGACCATACGTGGGGAAACCTGGCACTGCACAAGTACAGAATGTGGGTGAGTTTTGGAGCATGTGCTTTGGGGTAACTCGTGGAAAGTATTTCACACTGTGATTGTCTGGAGGAGGAACGTATTTGCTTGTAGTATTGATCTGTTGGAGGGTCAAAGTGTCATCACACGTACATGGGACCAAGTTACATTCCCAACTTGTCATAACACTGGAATTGACCAATGAGAAACAAAGAAGGATGTGAGCCATTCTCACAGCCTGAAGGTTCCTCTTCTGTCCAGGATCTGCCATCTCCCTTTCTGTTTCCTTTTGTTTCATTCTGCTGTTACATTATTGACTTGCAGCAACTGTAGGGAAAGGAAATGAACCCAGAAAGGGTGCAATGTCTAACCAGGGGCGGGAAGTGGTATAGACCTGTTTCTCAACAACTCCATGAGAATGTGGAGGGTGTACATTAGGGGGTAGTAGTGTCAGAATGGTGAGAGAGAGTAAGTGGGCTGGAGGGTTACAGCTTTGAGGGAAGAAAGGGGAAAAAGATATTCCAGAGAAACTAGAATTGTCTGTTCTGAATTTCTAATCTGTACATATTCCTTTATACAGGGTGCTAGATGGTGAAGATTTGCAGACTGAAATCTCAACATCATGTGTCGATCGTTATAAAGTTAATCAGAATTTGATGAACCAAAGATGGAGAATCACTCAGCCAAAATCCTGCAACACTCTCCCTCCCAGCATTGTAGGTGTCTCTGCACCAAATGGACTGTGAATGGTACAAGACAGCAGCTCACTACCATCTTCTGAAGGGTAACTAGAGATGGGGAATAAATGCTGGCTGAGCTAGTGATGCCCATATCCTGGAAATGGTTTCTATCTCTAGTTGCTGAAACCCAGTTGATGTTACTGCAGGATGATGAGGGATGCTGAGTGCATCCTCCAGGAGGCATCACCATCACATTTCCCCCGCCTACACCCACACAGTTACACAGCAACATGACTGGAGCAAAAGGCAGTGAAGCCCAAGGAGGACTTAGATATAGTTCTTTGAGGTAAAGTCATGAAAGGGGATTGGAACACAGCAGGAACAGGAGACTGAGCTGGATGGTCAGCTGTTTCCCCTTGAATGGTGGAGCAGGATTGAAACGCCAAATGGCCTCCTGCTGCTCTCCCCCAGATGTGTATATAGCCATGGAGCCCGGGTAGGAATAAGTGGGCAGGGCAGGAATTCTCCAGGAGATTTCACCTCCACACCAGTTTTCAGTGAGAGATGGTTTGATGGGTTTTATTTAACATTTGTCTTTAACACAAGGTTTGTGAATTTGGTTTTAAAATATTGTAGCTATTTATTCCACAATAAATAAAACTAAAAGAAAAGAAATGAAACTATCTGAATATAACAATTTTTAAAAATTTCAAACGCCCTGTAAAATAAAATCCTGTCTATTCCCGGACTCCATCGCTTTCCAGTTACTCAAACTCCAGGGAAATATTCCCTCCCTGTCTGAACCTTTGGTTTGATTTAACTGCTTTTCAGTTCTCCTTCTGTGAGCTGTGAAGTGTTGTTCTTTTCCCCCATTTCTACTACCCAGAAGTGTTATCGCACACAGCTGAGCAACCTTCCCACGTTCATCATTATGCCATTTTAGGTTTTGTTAATATATAATCACCAGCAGTAAACCACCCATGTAACCAATCGAATATTTACAAACGAAGTCCATTATGGGCAAAGCAAATGACAGAGTGGGAATGAACCAAATCAAAGTCGAGTTGGGGGTAAGGGGGCAGCAGTGGAGGTAAAGCACTGTATCCCCTGCGCTACCTACCTCTATTTAAAGGCATCGAGAGCATTGATACATACCACATGCTCCTTCTCCAAGGACACCCTGCTGTGTAGCATATATCCTCAATCATAGAATAAAATTCCGACAGTGTGGCAGGAGAGCATTGCCCAGAGAGACATCCTGAGATTCAGAAATCGACAATATAAATTCAGTCAACTCCAGCAGAGTTAATGTGATTAACAACAACATCAATACTCCAACAGTGCCATCAGACCACGGACCTACTCTATCATTTACGATTTTTAACCCATGGGAAGTTTGTTACCAGCTTCGATGACAGCCATAATGCTCTGACCACTTTGACGGAGCCAGTGCAAGTCAGTTCGAATAGTTATCAATAGATTGAATCTAAACGGGATGCCCCACAACAGGAAGTGCTCTGACACTCAATGCCCGTAAGTCAAGGTCATTTTCCTAAAACCACTCACGTCTGGCAATACCATTGAAGATATTTTACACAGTAACCTTTCAGTCTCAGTTGTCAGTTCCAGTCCATGAAGCAGCCAGTAACATGCACCAGTGAATTGAATTCTAACAGCAGCATTGCCCTGGCAGGAAAGATTGAGGAGCTTGAAGCTGTCTTCTCTGGAGTATATAAACATGAAACACTTCAAAGGAACAAAAATCTTCAGGAGCTTGAGAGGATAGATACAGGAAGGTTGAGCTCCTAGGCTGGTGTGCCTGGGATAAAATAAACACTAACTACTGTATCTTTACCCAGCATCCCCTTTAGCTGCATAAATATTTAAGATTTATTTGCTGCTCTAATTCCACTCTCTTGATCACTCCCATTTTTAACTGCTGTAATGTTGATGACTATGCAAATATATAAAATATAATTTAATCCATCCCAAAACCTCTCTATCCCTGTGTCTCACTTGTGTTCACCGAGACACTCATTCAATCTGACCTCTTTATAAACCCTGCCCGGATATTTCCTTAGAGGGTTCAGAATGAAATATTCACTGAATTGTTACTGCACAAAAGGAGGCTGATTGGCTCATCAGCTCTCCAAAGGATCACCTCACTGAATGCCATTCTTCTCCCTTTACCCCATAAACCTTCCCATTCGTCCTCTTCCAATAACACCGGCGAGTTCACAACTAACCACAGCGATCAGATTTGTTTTGTTTGTTCATGGGATCATGGCATCACTTGCTGGGGCAGCATTTGTCATCCATTCTAACGGCCCAAGAGATCGTTCAGAGTCAATCCCATTATTCAGTGTCTGGATTCACATGTCGGCTGGACCAGGTCAGAATTAATGCAGTTTCCCAGACCCACTGACACGAAAAATTGATTTCTGGCCTATTATCCTATTTCTGAAATGATGCTGAATAATTGCAGTTGATTTAAAAGTGAAAGACCAAAATGGGTTTTATTCTGATTGAGCACGTCCTCCTTTTTTCTCAGTTGTTATTGACAGTCTCATTCCCCTCGCACCAGAACCTGTTCAGAGAGTGTACAGAAAAGGCAGAATGGTCAGCTGCAGCTAGTCCCCTAAACAGTCACTGGACCCAACGGTTCACTCTCCACAGATGCTACCAGATCTGCTGATTTTTTTCAGTAATGACTCTTTTTGTTCCTGATTTCCCAGTATTTGCAGATGTTGGGATTTTCAATATTGATCTTGTCTGTTGCAGAGGAGTTTATTGATGAGTTTGGAGAGTTTTGAACATTGCAAGTTAGGCCACAAATCAGCCATGATCCATTGAATGGCAAAGCAGGGTTGAGGGGCTGAATGGCCACCTCCTGTTCCAATGAAAGTTGTCGATCTGCAGCTTTTGGCAAGATTTCCCCTCAATGCTCACTTCACATCCATGTCGAACACACTGTTACTGACTGAACAAACTTCCTGTGTTTGAACTAAACCTGCTCATGGTCAGTGGCTCTCTCCACTGCCACCCGGATTTAACTCTCATCATGGAATGCTGTCTCGTGTTACTGCGGGAATGCCACAAAGGACTCAGTCTGGAGTCTGTATCCCCTGGGATCCACAATCACCGTTTATTTCCTCCTTCCTCTTTCATTCTGGCGATTGAACTCTCGGTTTCAATCCATTCTCCTGTCATGCTCTTCAACATGTCCATGTGGGTGGACGAGAGGCAGCTGGGATTTAATGAAGGGCAGTGGGGATTAGGCGGAAGCACGAGGAGAGGTGACAGCAAAGACAGTTCTCATTGTAACGGCAGAGTTTCTCCGTGACCCAGTGAGTGGTGAGGCACCTGAGATTTTGGGGGAGACAGATTCAATCGGGGATTTGGGAAAACACTCAGACAATGACCTGTCCATCTGATTGTTAACTCAGACAAGAAAGATGCACTTTTAGATAGCACCTTTGATGAGCTGGGGCAATGAAACATGCTTACATCCCAATGATTTCAATCTCAACTCTTTGAAAACACAGGCACAAAGCTTCCTACTTATGACAGCTTGTCTCTCAGTCTCCTCTTTTCTTGAGAAAAGAGTTTTAAGCTATTTAGCCTTTCCTGGTGAGTACAACCTCTGTGTTCCTATAAGGTTTGTGACTGAACCTTTATTTTCCTGTCCCTTGTGAGTGATGCCAGCATCAGAAACAGGTCCTGACCTGTGAGGGGGTTTGGTTGGAGTATTTGTATTTACAAATTCATTCTCACCCTCACGTACAGTGTGAAATTGATGTAAAACAGAAGGAAAGGAGTGAGTGAGCACCCACAGAAACACAAAGGCAGCATGTGTACCTGAGCTGATTGAACCTGGCATGAGGAAAATGTGACGACAATCAAAACTAGTTAGAGTCACAGAATCTCGTGGGTGCACAGCGAGGCAATCCAGCCCATCAAGTCTGCAATGACCTGCTCTCCTATTCTACCCACATAACCCCATATTAACCTTGGTTAACCCAACCCACCTAACTTGCACACCACAGTCCATGTAACATGGCCAATCCAGTAACTCTGCACGTCCGTGGGAGGGTCACAGATTACATCCAAATGCTTGGAATTTTCGATGAAGGCTCACAAATACATTTCTCTGACTCAAGTGCTGCGTTTTAGAAATTAAAATCTGGTGGAAACTGCAACCAGAAAGATTTCCAATTATCTCTAGAGGAAGAGAATTCCAAACTCGAGCCACTGACCCAGGGGACACAGTGAAAGTTACAGAGATCTGGGAACCATCAGAAATGTAACAGGTTGTGAGGAAGGTGGGGTGCGACAAGGACAAACAGCCAGTCTGTCACACGGGGAAGGCAGGAGAGATTAAACAGCAGGAATGATAGTCCCTCAAGGTGACAGGGAATGGAGTTAGGGCTGGGAAAGAAACAAGGAAACAATGCGTGCAGCTGTGAAAGATATACATTATAAAAACAGATTATAACAACATAGAGGGCAGAGTTTACAGTCTGAAATTGTTGCTCTCATTGGTGAGTACAGAACGCAGTAAAGCCTGGGTAGTTCTATCACAGCCAACACATGCAGGATGGGCCAAGTGGCCTTAATCTGTGCTGTACCTTGCTGATAAATTTATTCTGTCATTTGCAGCTCAGGTCTGATGATGTTCATAAATTCTCAAATTGGACTGGAGTTTAATATTCTGGAGAAATATCAAATAAATCATAATGATCCCATACTGTAGACCTTCAACCTTGGCCCTGCATGTTCCAGCATTTCAGTTACATCCATGTCCTTTTATACTAATGTGATGCTTGTTAATGCCTCTACCACCCCATCAGTGAGTTTCTGCTCCCCATCATCCCTGAGTGAAATACATTCTCCCCTCCCCTTCTTTCTGAGAATTAGTTACAACCTAAAATCTCCAGTTACTGGTTCATCTGTTAATGGATGGCTCCTTCCTATCCACTCGATCTGGATTCCTCAGCATCTTATCACTTAAATAAACGGTCAGCTCATCCTCC